>NC_083315.2:23970903-24184940 GCF_963455315.2 Globicephala melas
AGTAGGTCCTTGTTGGTTTGGAAGTGGGTGGTTTTAAAGGAAGCAGAACAGGCATGGCAGTGGATCCCTTAAGGAAAGTGCCACCTCACCTCTTGTGTGTCCCTGACAGGGACATTCCGTGATGCTCCTCCAGATATTACGTAATCCCACCAAATCCCCTCAACAATCCATTCCTGCAAGTAGATACGTAGGGAGGTACTTGCCTTACTTAAACAGGCAAAGTAAAATACAAGAAGAGCTTATTAGAATCAATTCATTCTTCAGTAAGTTGCGACTTGCATAAGTTGTAGGAATAATTTAACCGAGAAGTGAAGTTTCAGAGCAACTGCTCAAGCCAGATTTGGAGTATAGGGGTAATGACATCTGGTTTGAATGAATGCTGAGTTCTGTGATTATCTCAAGTGGGCTGTTTTACTTGTTTCTATGTGCTTTTGTGCATAATATAAAGAACAGAAGTCTGATTTGGATGTGGAGGAAATGTACAATAGACTTTAGGAACTATAGTGTGCTCTGTTGTGTCAGTTTAAAATTATGTATAAATAGCTGTGTGTGTAAAACATTCATATTGATGTAAGCACTGTCTCATCTATTCACAACTGATCTCGTTCTCCTAAAAAATACCAGCAAGTTACTGTCTCCAATAATGATCTTTGTGCATGGGGTATCCTGTATATTGTGTTAAGACTATTATTTCTAAGTTTAACCAGAGAGATTGCATTTCACTACCATATAGCAGGTGATCAATTTTATAATAATGTGAAGCAGGAATAGAAGATAAAAGTGAATTGGATTCCCATAATGGTTTATACTGGGAATTATTTTCCATGAGGTAGATTATAATTTTTATTGAAGTATAGTTGATTTACAGTGTTGTGTTGGTTTCAGATGTACAGCATAGTGATTCAGTTACACCTATATATATATCTGTTCTTTTTCAGATACTTTTCCTTTGTAGGTTATTAGAAAATATTGAGTAGAGTTCCCTGTGCTATACAGTAGGTCCTTGTTGATTATTTTATATATAGTAGTGTGTATATGTTAATACATTTTTTTTAGATTCGACATGTAAGTGGTATCATATGATATTTGTCTTTCTCTTACTTGCTTCACTTAGTATGATCATCTCTAGGTTCATCCGAGATTATTATTATTTTTTGTGCCAGTTTGTCAGTGTTTCATGATGTGATCATGATGGCAAAATTAGCATTAACATCCAAGTTAGGGAGAGGCGGGTAAGAGACTAGAAGGCAAAAAAGTCACCCTTTTTTGAAAATTCTGGAAGGAATTTTTATTCTAATTATAATTTTTCAAATTAATAAAACATTAATATGTGATTTTATACTCATGGCCATCATTTTGTATCCATTGATTTGGTGTACAGGTTTATTCAAAGTTAAATTTGGATTGCAAGAAATTGTTAGCCTGTAGTTAAAACATCACTTGGAGACATTTCATATATGTGCTTCTGAAAGAAAACTTAGTATGTTATACAAACATTGGAGTGCATTAAAGAAGGAATGGTTGGCTACATTATCAAAGAATACTTCACTTTTTACAAGGGTTGATACTTTACCACTTGAGTAATAACTGCTAGGAAGCTTATATTTATTTTCTCATTTAATCCATACAACCATGTAATGAAGTAGCTGCCATTAAAAGTCACCTCTGACCCCGTGATAAGCTAGTTTCAACAAAAGATAACTTCTTATCTATTCCCAATATTGAGGAAATCTCTCAGCATTGTGTGGAGTATTAAGTAGCAAAGGCCTTTCTTTTTAAGGGATACATTAAATCATTTATGCAGAAATACTGACCAAGGTTTTAGTGAGTATGGCGTGAATGTTAAACGTTCTAATTATGTAGAATATTCTGAGGTCAACTTATTTTTTCTGTTTCAACCTAAGGTTATCATTGTCTCCATCATTTGCTTCCAACAATTCTTAGGTAATTTCTTTGTTGAATTCTGTTCTTTGGAGCGAAATAATAATAATATTTCTTTTTGTAATTATACAAGTATATTTATATAATGGAAAGAGGTCTGAATTGAAACTTTTCCTCCATTCTGTGTAAGTTCTAAGGAATGTGTGAGTATGTGTGTGTGTATTTTTGTGCACGTATATATGATTTTTATGACATTCTTCACAAGTTATATCTTAATTGAGGCTGTATTTATTATTAAAGACAGAAATACTTCTGTCTATATGTTTGAACCCCGGTAGTATGTAATGTGGTCCATTGCACTTAGTAGGAGCTTATCAGTCCTCTCCAATCATTTTATAATCTATTCTCTTGTTTGTAGGAACAATTTAATTTGAACCCTATGTGAAATATTAGTACAGATTCTTTCCTTTAAAAATCTCCAAGGGAGAGAACTCTACAGTCTTTTATTCTTAATAATATGTGTAAGTGCTTCCATTTATAATTCAGGATTCTCTGTTGCCTCATTTCTTTAGCAAACTCTGTGTTAAAGAATCTTTTCCCGATAAGTCAAAGGCTTGCTGCCTCACATTTTGTAACGGCCCAGTTCTCTGGTGAGCTGGGAGTAGCTGTGGATTGAACAGTCTTATTTATCTCTTCTTCCTCCAGAAACCCCATTAAAGTGATAGTAAAGGAATAACAAATACATAAACCAGCAACAGAAAGAATTGCAGAGGCACCAGCGCAGAAAGGAAATTTCACGTTTCTGGTGGCCTGAGAGCTGATGAAGGCTTGGTGACTGGTGATGCTTGGTAGGGGCTGCCGCAGCCCTGGACACACGTGCGGGCTGCAGCTGGGGGGGGCCCTGGGATCCCCCGCAGGCAGCGGACTTTGGATTGAATGCCCGGTGGGTGGGAGTCCCGCGTGGGGCTGAGAAGCACAGCGTTGAACGGGGTGCTTGTAATTGGAACACCTCCCAGGCTCTGTCTCCCCTACCCCTTTGGTACAACCAAGGACCAGAATCCACAGGCTCCTCCCTCAAGCTCACCTCTGAAGAAATGGGCAGAACTGACTGGGGAGAAGCAGGGAATCTAGTTTGGGAGTTTGCTTCACAGAGGGGAGTTGCTTAGTGCCCACTCTGAGTCAAAAACCTCTGTTCCAGGACACGAATCCCACTTTCAGGCTTTCTCTAGTGTCCAGTTTAAGTATGATGCACGACTAAAGGCCACCAGTCACTCCAGGAGAGCCTCTGATACAGGAGAGAAAGAGGCAGATACAAAAACAAAAAACCCATAGGAATCAGAGGATCCAGGGCACAGAAAAGGAGAACATCCTCTAATTACTATAATGAGGGGTTTTGAAAATGGCGTCTGGTAAGAAGAATGTTTAGAAGAAAGGAACAATCAAAGAGCAAGAAAGAACCATTACAAATTAAGAACATGACTGATACAATGGATTCAAGTTGAGCAAATGGCCAGAAAGAAGAACAAAATATCCCCTGTTTAAACTCTAGGACTGTAAGGAATGTGACTTTCCTTTTACCCACAGTGTGTTTGAGTGAAAGTGGCCTCACTGTTCATGGTAATTGTCCTCCCCATCTTTCAAATGAGCAGAAAGGCATGATACAGCCGACTTCTCCATGGACCTGTCTTTTCTATGTGGTGACAGGGAAGGAGAGCTAAGTGTGTCCATCTGACCCCAGCCCAGGTCTCAGTGCTCAGGATCTGCCTGAATGGGCAGCTCTGATGGGTGACTTTGTGTTCCCCCAGACCAATGTCCATAGGAAACAGTATCCTTGAGAAATGGTGAATTACTTTATGTTTACATGTGCTCAGTGGGGCTGGAAATCCACCAAGAGTGGTGGTTTCCCAAATTCTGAAAAAATGATGGTAATCTTCTGCCTTTCATTTGGAACTCCTGTTATAGACAGCTCTCTAATAAAGCAGTTGTAGGATTTGGGGGTCATCTAAAATGTCTTCATAAAAAGAGTGTGTGTGTGTGTTGGGGGGGGTGTTTCCTTTTTCTGAAACTCAAGTTCACGATGGCTTCCTTAGGTGAGATGTGGGTACCTCTCCAAAATGAGGCATGAAAATGAAAAATGTAACTGGGACTTCTAAAAAAGTGAAGTTGAATCTTTATATAATGTTGTAACAGTAGAACCTTGAAAACATGTTCATGAGAATGTTGTAGAAAGATCCGGATTTTATTCTTCTTATGGACTTCCAGGAGATTCTCTCTATAAGTTAAAGAAATGGGAAAATGATTACCAAGTTGTGGATACACTTTTATCCACCTAAAGTTGCGGAGTTTTTCCAGTTTAATCATTTCTTTCTTGCTGTAAAGTTCACATTTACTGTAGTTAGGTTGCGTGTTAAGTTTTCTGAGATTTAATGTCATTTGAAGAAAAAGATAAGGACCATAGGGCAAGCAATTGGTTTACATTTGAGAGAGATTTTTCTTACATTCATATGCCTTGATTTTGAGTCTTTGAAGAGAGATGTTCTGTAGTAAATTAAAATTCATAGTTTAAAATTTTTTAGTTAGAAATTTATATGTGGAAAATTACAGGGCAGCTTGTATTGCAGTGAATTCTCAGGGCTTTCTGGGCAGTTTTTATTGTACTAGAATTTAACTGAATTGAATATTGTCTAAAACAAACCCATTGCCTGGGAATTGTAAATTCATCAGGCATAGTTTTGTATATATGGCAGTACGTCTTGTCATCGATTTTTACATTTGAAAATTGAGAGTTTTCAGAACTAAATGTCCACTGAAATAGTTGTTCTAAAATTAGCACAGTTCCTGAGAACTGTTTTCTTTCTACTTTCTAACCTAAAATGATTGGTGTACCTTTTGTAGCTAAGATACATTTTTCCATGGAGAGCCATTTGTCTAGATATTCTGTGGCAAATAAAAGCGTGCTTCAGAGCCTCACGCAAAAGCATATTAATGGACAGTTACAGGACCTTTGGAGTGCAGGGCCCCGGATATGTAAATTTCACAGCCATCTCCAGTGTTCTCTTGCTGTGACTCAGACTATTTAAATTTCAACACTGCACAGTGTCTTCACAGGGTGCATACGTATTTCAGAAATTCTAATTTAACTTTGATTACATGGATGTTAGAAACAACCCTTAAATGAAAAACTGAGTTTTCTTCTCATAGGGGATGTAGACATAAGTTCTGTCAGTCACAGGACAATGTTTCCCTCGACTGTGCTAATTGTCACCCTTTTGGAATAAAAAATGAAATGCATATTTATTGGATGCTGTTGTATATTTTGTCCTAATCTTGAAACTTTTTTTAAGCAGTCATTTTCATATTATCTCTGTCATGCCTGCAATTTAAATGGTTGATTTCTCTGTATGCAAAAGCTTTGAGAATCATAGATGCTAGTGGAAAGACTCCTTATAAGTTTGGCATCTGCAAACTCGAGTTTGAGGCTGGCTCTGCCCTTGTTTTTCCAGTGAACTTGGGCGAAAGTTAGTTAAAAACAGCCACCTCGTAGCATTATTAGGATGATCAAAAGATACAAAGTAAATTAAAGGGCTTTGTAAAGTGAAAGATAAATACAAATTTTAATTAATTTATCTGGTATTCCATTGCTTTGGTCTTCTCAGTCACCTTAGGCAAGCAGCAGAGCTGTCTTAGTGCATTCGGGCTGCGGTAACAAAAATACTGGGCAGCTTGTAAACAGTGGAAATTCATTTCCCACAGTTCTGGGGGCTGGATCCAAGTCCAAGATCAAGATACAGGCAGACCCCATGTCTGGTGGGAACCAGCCTCCCGGTTCACAGACAGACGTCTCGCTGTGTCTTCACAGGGAAGAAGGGGCGAGGCGGGTCTCTTTGATGAGGTTACTAATCCCACTTATGAGGGCTTCATAAGTCTCATGAACTTATTTAATTCTAATCACGTCCCCAAGGTCCCACCTCCTAACGCAGTCACATTGGACATTAGGATTCCACAAATGAATTTTGGAGGTGACACAAACATTCAGTCCATAGAAATGGGTGTAGCATTGAAAAATGTTTGCTACACCTGCTAATGATGGAAAAGGACCCAATAACACAGTTTTCGCCCCAAGTATATGCATTTCCTTATAAGTATGTATGTAGAAGGTGGTATTTTATTTGAGGAAAAAAATCCCGAGTAGTAAGAGATGTTGAAGAGGTGGGTTGCTCTTTGCTAAGTGGGTCCAGGTCTAGGACATTGTTGTCCCACCCAAAGCTGGGATTTCCAACTTTGCCCAAATCCCTTTCGTCTTGCTTGAGTCCCTTCCATTTTGATGTTTCTCTTGGTCTTATGATCATTAATGGGTGATGGTGGGAGATATTGACTGAGCTGCAGGTTAGTGATTGAAATAGCAGGTTGCTGCCACTGTTCCCTAAGCTGTTGGCAGTTCTGCCAAAGCATGTTGAAAGTTTCCATCTGCAGTTTGTGGGAATCAATAAAAAATATCTGGTGAGAATGTGTAATAACTCAGTATATACTTATAACAAAACTAGGGTTGTTATTTATTAATTGCATAGATGTGCCAGGTATGGTTATATTTTTCTGACGGGTGTATCTTCTTTAATTCTTATAGCATCACACAAGGAAAATGTTGTAGCACTAGAGGAAAGAGTCCAAGAGAAATTGGGTGAATTACTCAAAGTCATGTAGCCAGTGATGGCAGAGCCCAGCTCAGAGTCCGGGTCTTCGCCACACCGTGAGCTTGCTTTTCCCACCACCGGTGTGCCCTATTTCCCTTGGGTAATAACTCTGTTCCTTTAGGTTTGAGCTAGAAATGGTTGCATCTTGCTTTGAAAGAACCTAAACAATCTATGAACTGCTTGAGTCTCGAACCTTTCACAGCGGCTATGTATTGAACATGGTACCCTGGGCAGTGTCTGGTCTTCATGGGATGTGAAGGTCGGAATCACAGTGGGTGGATGGGAGTCTGGGCCAGTGTGCTGTTCTCATGTGGCCGAGGTTGTGAATCCTGTGATGCCCTGAGAAGGCTTGGGGCCTCTCCCAGGGGTGGATGTAGCCCTAGCTTTGGGACATCTGTAGCCTGGGAGCTATGGCAAGAAAGTTACATCTTTCTCAAGTCTTGGGTTTGAAGCACTTGTAGAATGCAGGCTTCCAAAGGCCAATATTTCTTTTGCAAAAGATGTCTCAAATGCAGTGCTCTCACCACTGTTTGGGGCCCCAGACAGCAGCTTCTACCTTGGCTTCTCTGCCGTTAGCTTCCTTTGTCTCCCTTCAAGCCTTTATGCTATTTTCAGATTCATCTTATGCAGAGATTTGCTGTTTGTTAAACGTGTGTGCTGGCTTTCTGGGCTGTCCACCGTTTTATTCCATTATTTCCCAATGCTCTGTGCTCAGGCCGGGCCGTGTGTCCGAGGGCTGCACTTTCTCCATTTCCTCCCTCCATCACTCTCATTAGCATATGATGTTCCTCTCAGCCTGCAAATCCCTTCTTCCTCTTCTCTGCCTGTATAATAAATCTTAATATAATTCAGAGCCTGGCTTTATTTCCCCACCTGGAAATAAATAAAGCACCCTCATGGAGCTGTTTCTTCTTGGAACCTCCTAAATTCTGTGCTTCGGAATATTTTCTAGGTTTTTTAAAAATAATTTTGTTCTTAATGGTTAGTTAATTCATTCATCAATTTTCTTTCTTCGGGCTGCGCCGCGTGGCATGCGGGATCTTAGTTCCCCGACCAGGGCTTGAACCCTCCCCCCCGCATTGGAAGCGCGGAGTCCTAACCACTGGACCGTCAGGGAAGTCCCTCTTCTTTGTTGTTTACAGAAGTTTCTGAACAGATGATAAGACTTCAGGGCTTCACATTCTTTCATCTCCTTGGTGCCTAGCAAAATCTAGGCACGTGGTAGCTGTGAAGTCACCCACTGCTGACAGATTTGTTGTTGCCATTTTAGTACTTCACTTAAGCACAGCATTTAAAACGAAGAAAAGTCATGAAAGAACACATGTGTACAGAAAAGTGCTGGGATTTTTAACATGTTGAAAGCTCCACTGATTTGTTGAAGTGTGTTTTTTTTTTTTTTTTCTCTCCTTTGTCTCACCAGCAATCAAAGAGAAGTACACGGACTGGACGGAATTTCTCATTCGTGATTTGACTGGTTCCCGGACGGCCCCAGCCAGCCTCCTAGAAGGTGTATGTATTGTTATCCAGCTATTCTCTGTCTGAAGCAGCACAGTTACATGAGCTCACACCTAACAGCACCTTTGCATATATCCTTCTGCGGGTACATGCGTCCACACGGATATCGGTGTCCAAATAGCGTAACTTCCTGTTTTTTCCCAAATTACTTAGGTTACTGATTCTAATGGCACTGAAGAATCTTCACCTTTGGTCCAATCAATAAGTGGAAAATTCGCTTTTATGTGAACACATTTTAAAATAATAACATGTTAGGATAGGTATCCACTATCCTATATGTTTAAGACTCTATCTTATGTTAGTGAATGTATATAAAATCCTGTAGAATAACTGTTTTGTAGAGGTGATGACTAAGCCTATATGTGCTGGGCTGTAGTCTCAAAGTGTATTGATAAATGGTTCCATTAACTATTGTATTCCGGATGCATTATGCCGAAATTTAAACACATACACGTTAAGTAATAGAAATGGCTAACCATATTTAAATGTGGTTAAGGTCATTTTAAGGTACTGAAGTAAAAACAGTTTAATCTGCAATCTTGATGGTGATATGAAAATAATTTTATCATAAAACATTTTAATATTTACATTCTAGAACAGGAAGAGAAATGTACTGTTATAAATAATTATTGAGTCACCAAATCTGTTTGAAGAATGCCCCTGATAAAGGGGAGAACACAATGAATGACCAAGAATACAGTGTGGATTTTGACAATCTCATTATTCTCTTAACATTAACCATAAATTTCTCACCTGTCATAAATGATATTGATATTTTGGAACACCACGGTCTAAAATATAGTCATCTGGTTTTGTTTTGTGATGATTTTTGCCTCGTGTAGTTTTGTATCTCAATGGCTACTAATTTAATTGTTTGGTTGACAAATCAAAATGATGATTGTTCACCCTTTCAAAAGGACAAATTGTTTTACTCTGTTAAATTTTTTAAACATATTTGCCTGCAAGGCTGGCTGAACAAACACCCTTTTCCTATGCAAACATGCGCTAAGAAGGTTGCTTAAATGGGGCAGGTGTTATATATATTTTGTAAACCAACTATGGGGTTAAGTGTACAAATTACACAATAGTCTAATTTAGCTGATTATTAATGTGTATTAGGCATTCATCAAAAATGTCCTCTACACATATCCATGCATTACTCACGTAATCAAAGTACGAGAGTGTCCTGATTATGCGAGCGGGGCCATCGTAAGATAAACGTCTGCTGAGTCAAGGTATAAATTGATCGCCCCATATCAGATGTGTCCGTCTATGGGAAGAGCAGACATTCCGCTACCGCATGTTTTCTAGCTCGAGGCAAATTTGGTGTAACGCTTCTTAAAAGCACCCTCGTTCCTCACAAATGCAGTTTTATCTGGGAAGGGTGATTTGTTTGGTGAGAACTTAGCACAAACTGTCATTTTCTATTTACTTGTGGCTTTGTTGTTGGATACAGAGTCGGGTATAATGGATGTGTGCGCGGGAGGGGAGGGGAGGGCGGGGGCAGTGGGGTGGAGGGAAACACCAGACTGTTTGCCAGTAGCTTGGATGATGGTGTGAAAAAATATTATCTTCTGCTGTCATCTGTTTCCATGAGAACCTTAAAATAAAGTTTAAAATAAGGAGTTTTGCTTCTGTTTAAACAGCCTCTGCGAGGGAAAGGCCCTATAGACCTCATTACAGTTGATTCCTTAATAGAGCTCCAGGATTCTCAGAGCCCTTTTCAGTACTGGATAGTTAGTGTGATTGAGAATGTTGGAGGAAGATTACGCCTTCGCTATGTGGGATTGGAGGACACTGAATCCTATGACCAGTGGTTGTTTTACTTGGATTACAGACTTCGACCAGTTGGTTGGTGTCAAGAGAATAAATACAGAATGGACCCACCTTCAGGTAAGGGCCAGAGCTTTGGCTGCTCTCAAGCGTTTTAGAAAGAGATGTGATTATTTTCCTGGATGTCTCTCTGGAAAATGTATTAGCTCTGTGGTGTCTTTTACATCTGTACTTGTGGATATGAAGCGTTTTAACTTCAAATACTTTCTGTAGCAAATAGAACCCAAGACTTCTATGAATAGCGTTCAAAAATGAGAAAGCAGAGCTGGAGGCCGTGGAGAAGTTGATCTGGTTCCTTTGCAATCAATGGTTTGGAAATGAAACACACACTATAGTGGGACTTGGTGATATTCTCTCTTTTTCTTTAGGAATTTGATAGTCTTGCAAGTAGGTTCTAAAGTCTTTGTACTTCTGCCCGTCCACCCATCCACCCACCCACCCATCCATCATCCATCCACCCACCCATCCATCCATGCGTCTGAATATCCAAACCAAATGCTTATCATTATGTTATCTGTCCTGACCTGGAAATAGCAAAGAGAAAATCATCATGCTTTTTTCCCTGGCATATCATAGACTTTTAAGTAGCTTCAAATACCTTGTCAAATGACTTTCCAGAGACTTAATTGGGTAGAAGAGTGCATTATTCTTCCTGACATACCTAACTGGGCAAAAATCTCAATGTTTATGAAATAACCATTCTTGAATGTTTACTACATGCCAGGTGAGTTTACATCTGCTCGGATGTTTATTTTGATTCCAAAAAACTATTTCATGTGACTATTTCCTTTTACAGCAGAGAAAATTTGAGACTGAGTTTAAGCTACTTGTCCAAGATCACCCAGTCTGTAGGAGGAACGTGCTGTAATTCAAATTCCCAGGTCCCCTCCCTCTTCCATCCAGTTCCCCCTGCTGCCTCTGACTGGCCTTACCAACCTTTCGATATGTAGCTTCAGAACAAAAATGTTGGATTCTTATGGAATTAAAGACGCCAAGGAAGGAATACTCCTTTCTTCCCAAATTTGCTGATTTTCATTTTGGTCAATTTCACAGGTTTATTGGAAGCAAAGACTTGGCTCTTTCCTTCATTAAAATTGCCAGAGACTTTTTTTCCCTCCCATCTTAGTTGCCAGTGTTAGTCTTGAAGACATGAAGCTGAGGCGTTGTATTTCCCTTTTCCGTCAGTCAAGGGCTTTAATTGAAAAAACGTCTTGGTTCTGTGTGTCATGTGTTTGCATTTGAGTTGAATTTGACAGGCATATAGACATAGAACATGGTATTTTATTAGTATTATTGTTGTCAACGTTTTGAGAGGCAGCCAGGAAATCCATTTATACCCTGAGTAATGTGGGGATATGATGACAAACGAAGGGCCTGTCAGTTCCGTGAGAAGAGATCTAAGCTCACGTTTGCCTTGGGATTCATAACCTAGCAGGAGAAATTTACTCTGTGCAGAAAGTTGGGTGTATAAGTCTTAGCTCGGTATCTAATTGCTTTATAAATGTTAAGAAAAACATATATTTGCCAGTGTAAAAATTTATAGCAAAGCAAAGGATTACTACTGGCCCTTAGGTTCTGTGCAATGTACCCTTCCCGTGACATCATGGACTCATACTCAGCAGCCAGAATGGAAGGTGTCCCTGCAGAAACTAAGGAAATATTTCCATAGGAGAGTTCTCTCTCTTCCTGTAGATAATTTGATGTCTTTACAAGACAAGAATAAATTGTGTTTACTCATCTTATACCCAAAGAGAGACTTTGGGTATAGCGTCGTCCCTCGGTATTCACGGGGGATTGGTCCCAGGACCCCAAGGATACCAAAATCCAGGGATGCTCCAGCCCTTTGTGTAAAATAGCACAGTACAGTTGGCCTTCTGCATTCGAGGGTTGGAGGTGTTCTGCACCTGTGGTTTCCCCTTCCCAGGTTCCGCGTTCGCGGGCTCCTCCATCTGTGGTTTCTTCCATCCGCGGGTTCCGCCCACTGCAGGTGGAATATTCAGGACCTGTGGGCCGGGAGGGCTGACTGGACTTTGAGAGTGAGGCCGTGCCAGGTCAGCCTACTCTCGATGCCCTCTTTGCTGTGCTGACATCAACACCTTTGCTAAAAGTAACCATAGCTCCTCCTTTCCTTTCCTTATTCTTTCTACTTCTTGAAGGACACAGTATTTCTCAACCGTTTGGTGTGAATAGAGATATAGAAATAGGTGACAGAAAGTAGCTGGCTAGTCAGTCTTCAAACACTGGAGGAGAAGGTGCTGGCTTTTATGCTGTCCGCCAGCGAGGAGCCTGCATCCCATCTTTGGGTGGAATCAGAGGACACGGGGTGGGGGAATGGGAGGTTAGAAAGAGGGGCAAAGTCACCTTGCCCCACTCAACCCACCATCAGGATTGCAGTGCTGCCGGGGTAGGTGGAGTCCAGCTTCAGTGAAGACCAGGTGAAGGAATGGAAGAGGGTAAAATGCCAATAATCATGGGAGAGGCAGTGGCTTCCCGCGGTCCTTAGTGATTCAGGCGTTATCAGGACAGGACTGGGAATCCACGGGTGCCTTTTCTTCAGTGCTGAATGGAAGGCAAATCATGATTAGACAGACCTGGAGCTGTTTTTCCAGCTGTGTACCCCTAACGCCTCCCCTCATTCATTTATTTTCCTGCCCTGTGGCCTTCTCTGTGTTACTCGAGCTTTCTATGCGTGTCCCCTCTTTTGGAATGCTGCTTTACCATGCCCCCACTTCATCCAGACCTTGGATGAGAGGATTTCACTCACCGCTGAAACTGAAAGTGCGGGACCCATTCTCTGCTGTGTCCCCTGACACCCTGCCCAGCACATAGTAGGTGCTCAGTAAATATGTGTTGAGTGAGTTGACTGCATAAAAACTGGGTGTGTCTAGACAGAAGGAAGGAACCAGCCAAGTCCACCTTCCAGGAGCCAAATAATTGATGGGGATTTGGAAGCCAATTTGGAGGGGAGAGCCCAGGTGGACGCACCTCCACACAAGGAGGACTGTACTGTCCTCTTTCCCCTGAAGTGTTAGGGGGGCTTCTGAGCAAGTAGAGGTGTGATCTCTTGTTTAGCACCCAGGATGGCTCCAGGATATAAGATGCACGGGAATGTGGTCTGTGGGGTTCAGGATGAGAATTTCTTCCTTTAAAAGGGTCCACGTGTGAACAGAGCTTGAGAAACCCGACAGAGTGGAAGGAACATGGGCTTGGAGTCAGGGTTCAAGTCAGCTTCTCTTTCCACTTCTGTCACTGGCTACAAAGCTTCTGGGCAAGTTACTCTACTTTGAACCTCAGTTTTTACATCTGTAAAATGGGGATAATCATACATTTGCTGTGCTGCTAAGTATTACTCGGGTGATTGGTATTTTCTAAATATTCAATCTGTGATCAGAGTTTTAAGATTATATTTGATCTTCTAAGAAATTTAAGTAGGTCATTGAGGTCAGGGGTCATTTAGAGGCCCCACCTACTTTCATATTTTTGGATGTTTAGAAAGCAAGATAGAATCTGACATGGTTTTGCAGAAACTAAAGAGATGAAACTTTTTGAAGTTTAAGAAGAATCCTTATCTCTATATTCTTTTGTATATTTTTTCCCTTCATAATCTTTATGTCAACCATTTCCCCCCCTTTTCTTTCTATTTTAGGTAGTTTCTGGAGCCAGAAGTTTCTGAATCTAATTCAGATGCTTCTTACTTGAACTATTTCTCATTCAAAAAGAGTTGTTTGTTTTAGTTCAGGCTACCTTAACGAAATACCATTGATTGGGGGAGGGGGCTTGAAAAACACAAATCCATGGTTCTGGAGGATGGAAGTCCAAGATTAGGGCATCAGCATGGTTGAGTACTGGTGAGGGCTCTCTTCCTGATTTGTAGATGGCCACCTTCTTGCCGGGTCCTCAGCTGGCCTCTTCTTTTTTTTTTTTTAAATCTTTTGGCCATGCTGCATGGCATGTGGCATCTTATTCCCTGATCAGGGATCGAACCCATGCGCCCTGCATTGGAAGCATGGAGCCTTAACCAGTGGACCACCAGGGAAGTCTCCCGGCCTCCTCTTTATGTGTGCATGGAGATGTATATATCTATATCTGTATCTGTATCTGTATCTGTATCTATGGGGTATTGAGAGAGAGCAAGCATGCACTTGAAAGAGAGCTCTTTGGTGTCTCCTTTTACCAGGGCACTAATCCCATCATGGGGGTCCCACCCTCGTGACCCCATCTAAACCTAATTACCTCCCAAAGTACCATGGCATTGAGAGATTAGGCCTTCAACATACTAATTTTGGAAGGACACAAGCATTCAGTCCATAGCACTTCCCAGTGTCTTTTAAGAAGCATAGATGAGCCTTTCCTTACTGGTCAGAGCCTGGTGGAAAAGGAAGGAGAGGAGGGTGTGAGGTGCATGAATAAAGGGGATCACCCCTCCAGGCCTTCGATCACCCGAGGCTGTGAGATGATGATTTTGTTCACTCCTCTTCCTGCCACACTCTCTGTGAGATGTCCTGCCAACATGCACAGAGGGGGACACCTCGTTTTCACTCAGGCTTCTAGTTAAAGATGAATCAGGACAGGTTTTAATTGCTTATTACTTCCCACCAACAGAAATT
This sequence comes from Globicephala melas, assembly GCF_963455315.2. NCBI lineage: Eukaryota > Metazoa > Chordata > Mammalia > Artiodactyla > Delphinidae > Globicephala > Globicephala melas. The sequence goes on from NC_083315.2 coordinate 23,985,431, forward strand.
GACATGATACACTCTATTAAATTACCTGCAACACGATCACTTTAAGAACCTGTTTTATGTTCTTTTAATGGTGCTATTTATTGTCCGTACACTTGCCGGCGTAACCAAGCGCCTCTCTGTCTAATGAAACACACGCATGGACTGTTGCTCTCTGCTTATTGAAACTAGGAGGTGTTTAGCTTCTGCAGGTGGTTGAGCGTACTGACAGAATTGCAGTTGCTTTTCACCTTTTAAGACAAGGAGTATGCCCTGCCATGGGGTTGAATTCCATATTAGGATTCAACGTCCTCAGCACGAAGACGAAGAATCTTAAGATTGTAGGATGGAGATAAAAGTCCCATGAGACTTCCTGGGTGTCTTCACCCATTCAGGCCGCTGTAACACAACACCACAGACTGGGTGGCTTGTAAGCAGGAGACTGATTTCTCGCAGTTCTGGAGGCTGGATGTCCAAGGTCAAGGCAACAGCAGGTTCAGTGTCCATTGAGGACCCACTTCCTGTTCATAGACAGCGTCTTCTCACTGTGTCCTCACCTGGAGGAAGGGGAGAGGAGCTCTCTGGGGTCTCTTTTATAAGCACTCTAATCTCATCATAGGAGCTCGGTCCTCATGACCTCATCACCTCTTAAAGGCGCCACCTCTTAATGCTGTCACCTTAGATGTTTCAACATATGAATTTTGGGGGAGGGGGGCATATTTAGATCAAAGCACCAGGCTTCTTAGGCTACTTTTGTTTGGTTTGGTGGAACAGACGTGGCATTAGGTGGATGCAGCCTTCTAGGGTGATGTGGCTGGTCCAGTCCTGCTCTGCCAGTGTGTGTGAGCCCAGGTGTCAGGAGAGGCTGTGAGCATCCCTCTGGGGGCTGCCTGTCTCCTCGCTCAGTTCTGAGTTTGGACCTGACCATGTTGGGTTTTCATGGCTCTGGCCTTGAGTAATTTTTAAGCCATTCTTCTTTTACCCTCTTCTCTGCTTCAGGGGCTCCCCTTCCCACCCAGAGACCTCAGTTACAGACTGCGGGAGCTCGGGCGCCAACACTTCCTCTTCCCTTTTTCTATCCCCTGTATGTCTGCAGACCCTTCCTCTGACCTTCTCTTTGGAGGTCACCATCCTTTTCCATGACTTGGTCCTCCTTTTACTACCATGTCGAGTTTGAACTCCCCATCGACCTGCTTCCAGAACCCTGGAAGAGTGGATTTGTTTCTGTTCTACTGAGGAAGTCCAGGGTCTTAGTTATTGTTTCCCTCCTGACCCCGTCTTGAACTGCTGCCCTTGGTGTCCTCTGGGCTTTGCTTCCTAGAATCCTGAATTGCCTTCCCTTTTCACCGGGACTTTGATGCAGTGCCCCTGAGCTGAGCCACTGGTATATTCCAGGGAATCTGCCTCACCGTCTCGGGACAATTGTAGGGCTCCGTGAATTGGTCCTTCTCCCTCCTTTGTGGGACTCTGTGATAAGCGAGTCCTCCCTCAGGACCCCCCCCCCCACCTGTGGAGGTTGGAGGGACCATTCATTCATTCTCTGTAGAGGTGTTTGTTGTGGGGACCTCACTATGTTCCCCCAAACTTGTATACCAAGGAGAATTACAGGCTATTTTGTCTCTGATAGAGAAACGCCAAATTGGGGGAAAAAATTCTGCAGCGACGTAAGAGCATAAATAAAAGGCTTGAACGCATTATAGACACTATACACAAGTAGAGCCTATCTTGTCATTAATTATCCTTTATGTGACTTGGTGTGTCTGACAACGAGGGGCGGTGGGTAGTGCATTGATAACCTGGCTCCTTCTGACAGCATCTCTCACCTAACCATAATTGTGATAGTCTGAAAAGACTAAGTAAACTGCTGAAACACAGGTGCTTCAAGCTCAAGGTGAGTTCAGAAGCTATGATCATCAAAATATATGGCCGCCTGCTAAAAAGCAGACATGCAAGAAATTAAAAATATAGCCCCAAAGGCTTAATGTTGCCTTTTAACTGTGCTTAAATTCATATTCATATCCTAGCTGTCTGTCTGAAGTAGCCTGGGTTGATATAGGGAAGGTATAAACATATCTACTCCAAGTGAGTGCTTCTGCAAATCCTATTTTGATAAGGTCTTAAATCTGTTGAGATCAGATCATAAAATTCCCCCGCAGTTTCAGCAATCGGTAAAAACAGTGCTCAACGAATTTGTTCTTTTAATTTTGTATTCAGACGGTGTAACCTCCTTTCGCAAATCCCTTCCTCCCACTGCCTGGGGGAAAACATGGGCAACGTGATGTGTTAGCAACATTTCAAGTGTAAATATTAGACTTGGTTGGTAAATTTTAATTTACCTTTTCATAATTTCCTGACTTAAACGCGGACTATTTTTAGCATATGAGAGCTTGGAGATTTAGTGAAAAATAGGCTGTCATAACTGCAAACGCCAGACAAGAGTCTTTTCTAGTTTGGAAATTTATCAGATAATAAGTTCTTCATCCATGGATCTTACTTCCCAGGTGTTGGAATGGAATTCGGGGCAGTGGATGGATGAAGTGTGGTTAATGTGATTTATACTATTCAATTATGCCCAGAATGCGTGCGTATATTCCCTGAAGAAGAGCCCTGTTAAGTTTATTCTTCGTTTCTGATCGCAGAATCCCAAATTGCTATTTAATTTCAGGAAATCTCTCTAGCAGGTGGCCTTTTATGGCGGGCAGGGTGTGAATTCTTAGGACTGCTGCGCCTGCCAACTTATTATGAAATCCTGAGAAGATGAAATCCGAGAAAGAACCACCCAGTAGAACATTTCAGCCCTTAAACTCTTATGTGATTTGCTGTTGATACAGAAATCTATCCTTTGAAGATGGACTCAGAGTGGAAAAGTGCTCTGGAGAAATCCCTTATTGATGCTGCTAACTTTCCTCTTCCAATGGAAGTGTTTAAGGTAAGACGTAGATTCATAGCAGTTTTTCTCTGCTTTTCGAGAATAAACTGTGTAAAAAGTTGCCCACATCAAATCATTTCCCACTATTTAAAAAGCTACCTTCTTGGCCGGTGTTCGTTTGAAATGTTTAAAATGTTATCTGTTCCATTTTGCTCTGCTTTGTAATCCTCCCAAATACCCATGTTCCAAGATAATGCTTAAAATCTTTTATCAAGTAATTAATAAGGATATTATAAGGTAATTTGAATCTTAATAAATTTTTTTTCAGATTTACATTTTTTTTCTCCATCTTGTATTATTATGGAAATCTCATTTTCACCCTCTCACTGCTTACCAAAGAAACAAAAGAAAATGGAACAAGTCTAATTTTGGTATTTGCTCGGTAAAGATGATAGAAAATGATGCTTCTCTTGATGGCTTGAGAAACTCATGAGTATCTGTTGGGTAGTAGGCCTTCCTCTAATAGACAATGAAAGAAATGTGCCACGACTGAAAGAGATCACCTAGTTCTTAAAACTCTTAAAAATTATGCTTAAAATTTATATGATGTGTAGAATATTAAGTTCTGGGCAGGAGTGATCCCTCCAGCAAGAGGGACCCATAAAACGGTCTCTATTTGGAGCTCGAGTAGGTGGGAAACAGCTCTACATGGACCGTTTCCTAGGAGACTTGTGGATGGGCTTGTGATGGGCTGATGTAAACCTGCTTTTCAGTTCCGAGCGGGCACATTTCTGCAGGGCCGTAGAAGTTTCATGTGGAAAATGAAATTAAAATGGTGTCTAGGTACCGCCTGCAGCAGGAGTGTGAGGCTCGGACTGGGGCGCTGGCTTCCTGGATTTTATTTACGAGGAAGTCCTCGCTCAGAACCTTAACCTAGCAGGGTGAATCACTGATACTCTTGTTCAGCACTTTTCTCATTGGCAACATTGGACTTAAGACCTCTTCTGAAAATAATTATTAAATTATTATTAGCAGTAATAATCACACTGATCATGCAACATTATCTTGGGCTTTTTTTTTTTTTTTTTTTTGCTAACTGACCAGATAACTTCTTTTTCCTCCTCCTTTCCTGCAAAAAATAAAATAAAATAAAAATTAAGAAAAATAGCATTTACTCTTCCGTGAACTGGCTCCACTGCCTCTTCGGAAGCCAGCCCACCACGCTTGTCACTCGTTTGACCTCTGCAGCTGGTGTCCACTGTCTTTTCCCAGTGGCCTTGGTGATATTAAAAAAACACTTTTATTGAAGTAGAGTTGAGTTACAATGTTGTGTTAGTCTCAGGTGTGCAGCAAAGTGATTCAGTTACACATATATATAAGTGTGTGTGTATTTATGTATTCTTTTTCAGATCCTTTTCCATTATAGGTCATTACAAGATACTGAGTATAGTTCTCTGTGCTATACAGTAGGGCCTTGTTGTTGTTTATCTATTAGATATATAGTAGTGTGTATCTGTCAATCCCAAACTCCTAATTTATCCCTCCCCCACTTTCCCCTTTGGTAACCGTAAGTTTGTTTTTGATGCCTGTGAGTCTCTTTCTGTTTTGTAAATAAATTCGTTTGTATCACTTTTTTAGATTCCACATATAAGTGATATCATACGATATTTGTCTCTGTCTGACTTTCTTCACTTAGAATGATAGTCTCTAGGTCCATCCAGGTTGCTGCAAATGGCATTTCATTCTTTTTTATGGCTGAGTAGTGTTGTGTGTGTGTATACACCACACCTTCTCTATCCATTCATCTCTTGATGGACAGTTAGGTTGCTTCCCGTAGTGATAGTTTAAATGTGTAAATGTGATCGTGTTCCTTGCCCTTGAGAAAATAAATTTTATTTCAAAATAAAGTATGAATATATTTATTTTAGAATATATTATACACATACATTTGAAATGTACACGTGAGGAGTTCACAGAGTGATATAGTGGAAATACAAATCCTCCCTGCCCCCCATCTAGACACGGGAAGTTGCGGGTCCATTAGCATCCCTCCACCTGACCTTTCCTAGCTGTGGGTAGCCAGCTCCCTAACTTTGGTGTTAACCATTTCCTTGCCTCTCCTTGTAGTATTACTACCTATGTATGTTTTCCTTAATATTACACAACTTACTTTTGACAACACGAGAAACAAGACCAGCCCTGATTGTTTCAGGAGAGGGTGTTTTCCTGCTCTCCAGAGTGGAGGATGACTGGACAGTGCCTGGGTCCTAAGATGGCCTCACTTTCCCACAGAGTTTGCAGGCGAGTTGAGTAGGCACAGTCCTGAGCTAATCTTAGGGAATTAGTTGGGTCATCAGCCAAACTGTAGCTTGAACTCCAGGTACCGGACCTCCCTTAGAAATGCGGACGGATCTGGCTCCGGTTCTCAGAACAGGCCCAGCACAGCATTTCTGTGCAGTGACTTGAATGTTCTCTAATGCTCCAGGCAGCGGGACCTCGAGGGGTCCCTGGGACCTTGCTCAGAGTGTGGTCAGGACAAGCCAGGTGCCGTTAACAATCTGGGTCCAGCTTACGTTGGCATTTTGTCCTCAGCTTACAAAGATGGTAAAACACGGCAAAGCATCTTAGTGCTGGCAGCCTGCTCTCCTCTCACCTCGAGTGACTGAAAGAATCCTGATTCTGTCCTCATGCTTCCCTGACAGTTTAGGTGTAGAATTCTAGGTCAGCTGTCACTTTTCTCAAGAATTTGGAGGTTTTGCTCCATTTTTCCTTTTCTCCTTGGGCATCTTATATTCTCCTTTTCTCCACTGTTGTGAAATTTCACGATGCTAGGCCTTTGCAGGTGTCTGTTTCCATCCAGAACGCAGGGTACCCCGGGTGTCTGCAACTCATACCTTTAATTTTGGGGATGCTTCTTCTAAAATGACGCCTTCCACCTCTCTTTTCTCTGTTGTCTTCTTCATCTGTGACCAAGTGGTAGTCCTGGGCTGGCTATGTAACTTTTTCTTCTTCTTTTCATTTCAGGTTTTCATTGTCTCCTCTGTTTCTGCTCTACCGTCAGAGGTTTTCTCCACTCATTTGTGCTGTTGGGTTTTTATGAGCCCTTGTCTGGTGCTTTTTCTCTGAATGCTGCTCTGTTTATGGCCTCCTCTTCTTGCAGCCTGGAAGCATGACTTTATCTTGTTGGAAGTATTGATTTGTTAAAGTTTTCTTTTCCCAGAGTAGTTTGTTTCCTCCATGTTGCTTTTAGTTTCTAACTTTCTTGCTAGAGGCTTTCCTTGGAGATCTGAGAATCCTTGACTGTGCGCTCTTGAGTAGGAGGGAGACCGGAAAGCTGAGGGCAGGACTGGTCCATGTAGGGGGACCTTCTTTGTGTGGAGCCTACTTCTTCGTATGATGGTTTTTCCTCTTTAGGTGATTTCCAAGGAGGAGAATTTCAACTTCCCACCTGGGGTTCAAGGTCGAGCTGCCCGCATTCTAGGAGCTGAGTGGCAAGAAGAGAGCCTGGGGTTTCCGTGCTGAGTTTGTATTTTCCTGTATCCACAGACCAGGGACCACCTGCTTCGTCCTCTTCTGAGGAAACTGGAGGGCCACTGGTCTGTAGAGTCAGGGAGGGGAGGATACCTGGGGTCCAACTGCTTCCTAGACAGCTCCCCACGCATCTTATTCTATCACCTCCCACTCGCCCCCAGTTTCATACATACCTGCTGTTACCGGTTTCTGAGTCTCCTGAAGGTCCTGCCCTGTTCATTAGGCTGGGTCTCAGCTTTTCTGTAGGAGGCTTGGGACTTGGCTCTGTTGAATATGTTAAATTAGTTGCTTCTTGTTCACCTGCATTTTAGCTTCTATTTAGTTTCTGTTCAAGGGGCTTCACGTCTTTAAAATTCTTTACTGTAATTTTGGTTAGAGTTTAGGAAGAGGTGAAATTAATGTGTGTTTTTAGTCAGCCGTCTTCATGTGGGACTCCCCTTTTTAAAGTCTTGTAGCTTGGACTGTAGGGTAAACTCCCACATCTTTCATTCAATGAAACGTAACTCCTTGGCTATAGTCATACTCAGTAAATATTTCTCAAATATACGATGAATTATTGAATGGACAAATGCATTTAACTCACCGATTAATGTAGTTACAGATTAATTGGATATGCACTTATTATTTAGAACTATGAATACTAAGACTCAAAATATATAAACATTAATAATCCTCATATATTTTAAACTAACAATTAAGTAACTCAGTAAATGTTTATTGAGCAGTTACTCTCTACATAATTCTCTTGACCCGATTCCAGGGTTTCATAATTGTTTATATTTTCCTCTAAAGTACAGTTGCCTCCTTCCCTCACTTTAATGTTTTTCTGTTAGAAATCAGACTACTATTTTTATGGAGTACAGGAGAATTCTCCCTGTCCTCAATATTTTGTTTATAATTTATGGTTGCTTTTTAAAAAATATTTTATTTTATATTGGAGTTTAGTTGGTTAACAATATTGTGTTAGTTTCAGGTGTACAGCAGAGTGATTCAGTTATACACACACATGTATTCTTTCTCAAATTCTTTTCCCATTTAGATTATGACAGAATATTGAGCAGAGTTCCCTGTGCTGTACAGTAGTTGCTTTTAAGAGTAGATACTGAATATTTTCTATTTTTCACAGGGCCTACAGGATGTATGGAGTGGGCAATTAATAAATAAAAATTAGCTGAATTGAAAATTCTGTGTTCTTAGAGCTTGTGAGACGCTTTTACAAATGTTTTCTTTTATTTCAATTTGACAGAAAAGAAAGGGGCAATTTTCTGAACCAGACTTTGTATGGAGGGAATATTTATACACTTAATTTTGAAATCCTGAGAACAACCACTATTAGTTTCCTAAGGCCGTTGTAATAACATACCACAAACTGGATAGCTGGAAACAAGGGAAATCTATTCTGTCATGGTTTTGGAGGCTAGAGGTAAACATCGAGGTGTGAGCAGGGCCACGCTCCCTCTGAAGGCTTTGCGGGAGACATTGTCCCGTGAGTCTGTTCTCACTTCTGCAGAGGGTTGCCTGCAGTCCTTACCATTTCTTGGGTGTGACAGCAGACCTCCAATCTCTGCCTCTGTCCTCACATGGCCTTCTCTATACGTGTCTGTCCAAATTTCCCCCTTAGGGACACTGATCGTTTGATTTGGGCCTGTGCTAAGGCAGTGTGACCGCAGCTTAACTCGAGCGCATCTGCAGAGTCCGTGTTTCCAAATCAGGTCACATTCGCAGGTTCTGGGTGGATATGCCTTTTTTTTAGGGGTTGCTGTTCCACCCAGTACAACGGCATTTCATGGATGTACAGTAATTTAAGAAACCACATAGTAATATTCTCTACCAAGTAATTCCACTTAAATGGAGGTAATTAAGTTCAGAAGCATTGCACGGGGCCATGGGATAAGGTTCAAGCTCTCTTAACAGTTGCTTCATTTTAATAAAAATGAGAGATTTATCGTCCTTAATTTGAGAGAACACTTTAAGTGACTTTTGGTTGCCATATTTTACTGAGAATTCTGACTTCCCTATTTGGAAAATGCAGGTAAATTTCAAAGCATATATTTAGAAGAAAAATAAGTAATTAATGAAATGAGTGCCAAAAAAAGGGGAAGGGATTAAAAAATATTTTTTGTTATTGAAACATGAATAATGAACATTTTTTTCTCGTAAACCAGTCTCATTATTTAGAGACCCAGTAGACTTGCTGAGAATAATCCATATATCAATACTAATTTATTTGAGAAAAATATTTAGTATATATTCCTGCACTGCAAATCAGCAAGGTCTCTCACTAGCTTTCTTTTTTACTTATTATATTACCTTTGCAAGCCATCATATGATTAACTTATGACACATCCCACTGTCAAATAAAGTGAAATGCCCCAATTTCAATAAAAGCTTTTTACTTTGTCTTCACAAAGGACTACTAGGGTGGGTTTCTCTCAGAGTTTGTTTCTGTCATGAAATGAAGTTAGTACAGGGCTAATCCAGGTTTTTGGCCAGGGATTTTTATACTGCTTCAGTTCTAATTCACTGAGTATTTACTACAATATAAGGAGTAGATGTGAGGTAATTTAGTTAAGTTTTAAAAATAGGGCCAAGGGAGACTAGACAATCAGAGTCTAACTATAATGAAGGTAGTATTTCATGTGCGAGGCGCTCATAAGCCTTTTATAATTACTGCTACTTTTCATTTTCTGCTGTTCTTGTAAGTTGTAATCTTCATTTGTGACCCCTCTTGTTTGCAAATGTTAAGTTATAGAAGTCACTGACAACTCCTATATACATCAAAAAGACCTGCAAATAAGAAACAGCAGTTCCTAATTTGCCAGGTAATTGAAATACAGTACTTTCCCCTTAGAGGAATACAGATGTTCAGTCCAGGGAAAGCGGGGGCTTTTCAGTGCACCTCATTTGTGACTACACCTTGTAATTGCAAGGAAAGAACATTATTTGAAATGTCACTAAAATCGTCCTTCATTTTTACCCCTTAAAAAAGTGAAGTTGTTTGAATTTTTTTTTCATTCTTTCTGTTAACAAAATATTAAAAACCTTTGGTGTTTGAAATACCAAAGAAGCTATTTAGAGATTTGCAGAAGAGTCGAAGGAACTCTAAATAAAGCATTGAGCTGGGGCCATAAACCTTGCATGCCTTCTATGTCGGGGTCCCTAGATCTGCCGCCAGGTTTGGTAATTCACTAGGACCCAAGGTTGTTATAATCACGGTTACAGTTTATTATAGTGAAAGACAGATGGCAAAATCAGCAAAGGGAAAAGTTTCATGGGGTGAATTCTGGAAACCCACACACACGCTTCCAAGAGTGGTCTCCCAGAGAAGTTGCCCAAGGCAACTTCTTAATTCTTCCCATAGCGTGTTGGGCCAACATGTGCTAGGGATGCTCATGAGAGACTCACTGCCCAGGGCTGTCACGGGGGGCCAGCTGTGTGGGTACCCATCTTGCCCAGCACGTACCCGTCTTCCAAACTCCCAGAGGAAAACTGGGGGGGGGGGGTCAGTATAAACCATATGGTTGGTACAAACCGTGTAGGCACAGTAGACCACTCTTACATTTAGGGAAGATTTCATGTCATTGTCGGGTTCAGTTTATCAGCTGTGTCCCCATAGGCCAGCCAAGACCTGATCCTGGAAGCAGACCTTTCTCGGGCCTGCAGTCTCAGGCCTGCTACATGTGTTGGTTCTTCTCTTCACACCTCCATTCCGTCCCTTCACACAGTCTGTTGGCTCTACTTTCAAATTCCATCTGGAGTTCAATCACCCTTCACTTTGTCCATCACCACTACCCTAGTGTAAGCTATCATCCTCCCTGGACTCGTGCATTCATTTCAGAATTTATTTCTGGGCTTGTTACTCACTGCCCCTCTACACTTTGTTCTTCCAAGAGCAGCCAGACAGCTTCTTCTAAAACAAAATTCAGATCATGTCACTCCACTGCTTATGTGGCTTCTGATCTGACTCAGGTGTGATGTGCCCTCTGAGCCGCTTTGCTGCGCGAGGTTCTCATACGCTCTGCTCTACCCGCCAGCTTCCTGCCATCCGTCCAACACACTAAGTCCTCAGGCCTTTGCAGTGACGCTGCCTAGAAAGTGGTCCCTCTGGCCAATGCCTCAAGGCTTCTTCCCTCTCTTTCTTCAAGCCTCTGCTTAAAATTTAAAAAAGCACCCTCACCTCCGTCTCCCCACAGCCTGCTCGGCATTTATCCGCCCACATAGTCTGCATCAGTTTGCTTTCTCTGCGTCTGGTCTGTTTCTTCTTCCTGGAATGTACCCTCCGTGAAAGGAGATTGTTTATTTTCATGACTGCGCCACCCGGTGCCTTGAACAGTGCAGCCCGTCTTAAGCACTCAATATCCATTCTTGAGTAGGTTAGTGAAAAACTAAGTACAGATCTCAACTTAGAAAGTTAAAGGCTCAGGAGAGGTCGTCAGTACAGCTTGAATGAAGTTTAAGTTCCCGCGAGCGGTTCCGAATAACAGGGATGACTTTGTACAGAGAGGAAGCAAAGGGCTTGATGGGTCCTGTTTGGCGGGTTCAGTACCAAACTGGTACTTTCATGATCAGCTAAAAATACCCCAGGTCAGTTCTTGGCTCAGTGGAGGAAATAGTTGAGAGCACCGAGAAGAAGATTAGGGATGAATTGAAATTAAGAAAACAGCTCAGCATAAAACCCCCCACGTTCTATGACACCCCATTGCAGGTGAGCTTACAGGGCCAATGTTTGCTTCTTGCTGGACGTGATCACAGAGTAGAGGGAATATTGCCTCCTGTATGTTGCCTGTGGGTTTTTTCTTTTCAAAGCATCTGGCCCTATGATCTCTCAGGGTCTTGACAATAACGTAGTGTCAGGTGCTACGGTGTATGGTGTATGTATTGTTTCCTCTTTAAACACGTAGATCAGTGGACACACAAGGAGCTTAAAGAACACCCTGGGGGGAACGTGTTAGTTTAGGGACAGACTTGGCCGTAAATGACAGGTTTCTGCCTTATGCTCCGTCTGTTTTTCCACTGCTGTGCATGCCTTCCTAATATCACACGCGATTCCTCTGATATGATTGTAGCTATGAACGGATGGGATGCGGTTGGACGGTGATGACGTGATGTTTCCGGGTTATTTCCGTTTCATTGGAGGCTGAGGAGAGATGTGATTTTCAGTGAGACGCGTACACCCACGATACTAGCTATGTTCCCTTCCATTGTTGCCTCCCTGACCAATTCCCCATCAATATCTGTGGCCAAGGTGGAGGCTATAGGGAGTCGAGGTTATGATAACTAAGGCTTTTACTTCATCAGGACTCACAGCAGGTAAAAAGTGTACCTGGTCCAGTACTTGGATAAAATACCCAGGCTCCTTTGACTTGGGTAGCGGTTGAATGGATCCAGAATTGTGTGTCTATAACTGATACGCATTAAAAGTGCCCTTGACATCTGTAAATAAAGGGCTTCCACTAATGGCAAAGCAGTAAGTTAAATTCAGCTTGCTTTGGTCTCAAGTGATTCCTGTCTCACTTGCTTCATTGCTTCTTGCTTTCCCCATAAGTCATGTTTAATAAACAGAAGGAAGGGGCCGCTGAGAGAAGGCTAATTGAGAAAAAAAGATGCTACATGTGACCATTATTATATTTTTACACAAACACATAAGGAAAGGCCTTCCATGCACATACTTCTTCTCTGTTGAGAGTGTTCAGGCTGTGCTCATAACACACGGAACAGTCCACATCTGTTATTTCTTTAGCTCTTTTCGGCTTTGAATTATGTATCTGTCGGTGCATTTGTAGATTCCGCCTTTAGGAGAAAACTCCTTGTCTATTTTCGCATCTGAGACCTAGGTTACAGTCCAGAGAGAGAAGGTTAAGAGTGAAAAGCTTTCCTTTCTCATTCCATCTGGTCCAGCCAAATGAATTAGTCATCTGGTCCAGCCAAAGGGGTAAGAAAGGGTGTGAGCCGCTGTTACCATAGATTGTCAGGTTGCGGTTTCTATGGTGACCGACTTTTGCTCTCTTTTGGTAGCTAAATACAGCAGCAATACAAAACTCGTAGCTGAGTTTGGCCTTCAGGTACTAGGATCCTTGGATTCTCCCAGAATTTGCTCGAGGCCACCTATGTAGGGCCAGAACTTAATTTCTTGAGCATGACATTCCCTGTCCCACCTGGCAGGGTGTCTGCTACCAAATAATTTAGCAGTAAGTGTTCGTGTGACTCTTGGTTGCTATTTCCTTCTCACCAACTGAAACCCCAGTGGTTCTTGGAAAGAGAGTCTGTCTTAGACAGTAGGTCATGTTGTGACTGGACGGGTGGCTCGACCCCTGTATCCTGCTGGTGTTGCTGACCTGACTTCTGAGTTTCTGCCCAGCAGCTGGTCCCAGGCTGGCTTACCTCCAGCTCTGGACCCGAACACCCAGACCTGGGAGCTTGCCCTCTGCCATTCCCTCGTTTGTCCTTCTCATCTCTTTAAAGACTTGGAGAGGTTTGTTAAAGTCTCTCGGGGATGGTGAATCGCAGAGATGTTCAGTTTGTGTCATGCCCATCCTTTGCCACTTTCAGAAACCAGAGGAGGGGCTTGTTTGTGTTATTTTTCATGTGCTCTGGGTTCTTGAACTGCAGCCCACGCATTACGTTAACTCAGAAAGCGCCGCGGGGACATCATGTTTTTATGCATGTTGGATAAAATCTGGTGAGACCTGCTAAAGAGGGCAACTTTGGTCCAACAGTAAAGGTAACGATGAAAATCGCAAAGGCCAGATGTATAGAGAGTTCACTCAACAATGGCTTGATTTCAGGGCCCCCTACACTGCTGCCTGCATCTGCTAGATAGCGACTTGCTTTTAATTCTAAACACTAAGAATTTAAAAATACAGTCCACCTTAGTTATCTGAGCTGTGAGTTATCCTTCCCAAATGGCTTCTGTTGGCCCCTGATTGTTCCGGCTCTCTCCAGTTCCTGGGTTTCAGGGAAAGCAAGATAATATTTGCATGAACTTCATGTCATGGGTGTTGGGATACGAGGAGGGGACATCGATCTCTTATTTATGAAGCAGATGCATTTCAAAGTGATTGTCATAGCATATTTTAATTTCTTCTAGATTTTCCATGCTACTCGTCATTAGTTAGAATAATTAAGAATTGATCATAATTCTTTTTTCTGTGGATGATTTGATAATACATGATAGTATAGTTGTATGGAGGCAGGGTTTTTTTTCCCCTCAAAACATGGACAGATTATTTTTTTTTGTAGGTTAGGTTGTACTTTTTTTTTTTAAGATTTTTTTTTTTTTTGATGTGGACCATTTTTTTTTTGTCTTTATTTTTTGTTACAATATCACTTCTGTTTTATGTTTTGGTATTTTGGCCACGAGGCATGTGGGATCTTAGCTCCTCGACCAGGGATTGCATATGCACCCCCTGCATTGGAAGACAAAGTCCTAACCACTGGACTGCCAGGGAGGTCCCCTAGGTCGTACTTTTAATCTCCGTCTTTTCTTCCATGGATAGGCAGTTGTAAATTGCAGGATCTCAAGTAGGCAGATGGATGTAAAGAGAAGTTTAAGTTCATTCTGTCTACAGAGGTTTAAAATCTAACGGAAAATGAGGACCACATATGATGGGGCCCCAGCTACTGAACCTTCCGCATATTCCCTCCTGCCTGAGAAAGGCCCCCTGGTGCAGAGGTTTGTGTGAGCTGCAGGTGTAAATGAAAGTGTGGGCATCCTTCCGTCCTGCGAGTTCTCCCTTTCCTTCCGTGGGCAGCCAGTGTACAATGAATTTCCGCGTCAATGGCACAAAGTCAAGGATAAGGTGAAACTCTGCCCCCTGTTTCTTCTCCAGCTCCATTTATAACCAGAAGAACCCACATAAACAAATCAGATAACCTTTTTTTTTAAACTGAAATTTTTATTGAGATAATTGTACATTCACATGCAGTTGTAAGACATAATAGAGAGAGACCCCATATACCTACTCTTCACCCAGTTTTCCCCAATGGTGACATCTTGGAAAAAAAACACAGTTTTGCAGCCAGGATATTGACATTGATACAATCCATGATCTTACTCAGATGGCCCCAGTTTTACATGTGTTCATTTGTGTGTGTGTACTTTTTACAAATTTTTTATTTTATTTTATTAAAAAATTTTTTTGACGTATGGTTGATTTAAAGTGTTTCAGGTGTACAGCAAAGTGATTCAGTTATACATATATATTCTTTTTCAGAGTCTTTTCCGTTATAAGTTATCACAAGATATTGAATATGGTTCCCTGTGCTGTACAGTAGGTCCTTGTTGTTTACCTGTTTTATATACAGTAGCGTGTATATGTTAATCCCAAACTCCTAATTTATCCCTCCCCCTTTTCCCCTCTGGTAACCGTAAGTTTGTTATCTATGTCTGTGAGTCTGTTTCAACAAATCACATAAACTTTTACATGAATAGATAATGTTCTGTGTTTAACATTAAATAAAAGGAATGGATGAGTTTAGAATAGTAGAAACCTGACTTAAAGCCCCCCCAGTATTTAAGAACATGTCATGCTTGGAGTCGGTAGAGAGATTTCCAGATTCCAACAGAATTACTTTTTGCCTGATTATCTTGATTGTGCTCAGAGTAAGCACAAGCGTACATGGCACACGTAAGGCGCCTTTGCAAAGGAATTTGGAACATTTGATCATTTCCCTTGTGGTTTTGTACAAGTTAGTCCACTTGCTGGACCTTGGTTGTTTCTGAGCTTCCAGGGCTCCTGGGAGACTTCAGGTCCGTCAGCCAGGGGGGTGGTGAGCAGGGCGTGGCCGACGCGTCACAATTCCTCGTTCTCCTGTAGTAAGTTACACACCTTTGGGATATCTTTGGAATATACAGTATATTAACGTGCTCAGACCCTTCAGGGTAGCGTACAGAATAAAAACGCAAATAAAGCCGTGAAGACTTCACCTGGACGCCCACATCATCCTCCAGTGGAAAGTCATTGCAGCGATGTCGCTTCAGTTGTTGAGCCCAGACAGGACGGAAGAAATGGTACCCAGCCACTCCCCACACTTAATCTCATTATCCTCACGATAACCCGACATGCAGGTATTATTAGTCTTCCTGTAACTTGAGGAAAATCAGAGAAGCTGTCCTACCTCACACAGAGCCTATGGTGGAAGCAGGACCCAAATGCAAATCTTAACCGACTTTAGGCTTAACTGTATCTAAATCAGTGGTTCTCAACGGGGGAGGATCTGGTAGTTCTCTCAGTGTCTGGGGGCATTTTGATGATGACACAGAGCTGGGAGAGATGCTACTGGCATCTGTGGGTAGAAGCTGGAGATGGACGGAACATCCTATGTGCACAGGACAGCCCCTACTAACAAGGCATCAGTTGCCCCAGGATGCCAGCAGTGCCCAGGTGGAGAAACCCTGGCTAGAGACTGGGTGCTTTTCTTACCAGGAGGTAGGTTGACCCATGGAAGGCAAGGGCAGCTGGGATTTGAGGACGATGCCTGAGATTTTCACTGTTCTTAGATCTGTGCCAGGCGGGCTGGCAGTTGGCACTTTCCCATTGGGAATCTTCTGCACCTGTGGCAGAAAGAACACAGATGGATGTAAGCCCCTGTGTTTCAGTAGCTCCTGCTGTGTCCAGAAAGGGCAGGACACAGAGTCAGCCTTGCCCATCACTGATTCTTCATTCTCCCTCTGAAAGCTGGATTCCACATGTGGGGAGACAGTTCAGGGCCATTGGCCTTGTTTCCATGACAACAGTTGAGTTGCATTGAGGGCTCTCAGTAGAAGGGAACACCCAGCAATAATTTTGTCAACGGCATCTGGCAGTGGGGTGTGAGGCTGGGGAAAAGCTAACCCCCAGAGCCCCGACTGTGGTTTTCTTTAGCCCACAGCCCTCAGGCTGGACACGTGTGGAGATACCCTAGCTCATTAGGAGAGAAGTAACTAAGCTTAAGAACAGACAGTGTAATCACTGTTTACCTGTACCCACAGCATAGGCTCTGTTTTTTTCTCATAGTGGTGCTGTAAGTAAGGTTGAATTTCTTGCCACTTACAATGCTTTTATGGTTAAGTGTTAATGAAAGGCATCCTCATTGCCCCTGTTTTTTTTTTTTTGCGGTACGCGGGCCTCTCACTGTTGTGGCCTCTCCCATTGCGGAGCACAGGCTCCGGACGTGCAGGCTCAGCGGCCATGGCTCACGGGCCCAGCCGCTCTGCGGCATGTGGGATCTTCCCGGACCGGGGCACGAACCCATGTCCCCTGCCTCGGCAGGCGGACTCAACCACTGCGCCACCAGGGAAGCCCTGCCTCTGTTGTTTTAAAACAACCAGTGTACCAGTTTTTGGACTTACTGTGGAAATAGTCCTGCTATAATCACCTGTTATGAATTCTTGTGGTTCAGGTTGAAGTATATAGTACTACATTTTCTCATGACTATTTTTTACCTTGATTGAATGCAGGACTAGTTGATAAAATTGCTGTTTACAGCTGTAAGTAAAAAAATGGAAACGCTTATTAGTGTTCAGCTTATAGATGTTTTATTACCTTTTTGTTATAAATATTTCATTGGCTGAGTTTAATTCAGTGCAATGGAATTGAAATATAATAATGCTATTGATTTAATAAATGCTGGCATCCTAATGTACATTTTTAGATGCAACTAATATAATGAGGGTAATTATCTAATGAACATGTGAGCACTAGGTCTTTCATAAAACAAAAAGAGGAAGAGTATGATGAACTGCATTGGATTTTTTTTTTTGGCATAACATAGCATGCTGATATGAATAAAGGAATTAAAGCCTAGGTCATTATATATTGATTTGAATGTAGTACTAAGTAAAACCTTCCTCTGACTTTTCTGAAGCCTGTTCTTGGAAATTATGCAGATTAATTGAAGCCTTTGAAAAGATGCCTATGCAATGTTTGAGGTCCCTACGGACCCAAAACTGGCATGTTGGAACTGAAAAAATTATATGGTGCAGTGTTTTTGTGTATGATGCACTCAAATCACTAAATCAAAGATTTTAGTGCTTAAAAAGAATGTGGAGGGGTGTTGAATTGCATTATCAGTTTTTTTGTCCATTTTTTTTCATATCAACATAAGCAAAAAGAAAGAACCGGAGGATTAAAGATTGAGGATCAGATGGCCACCATTAAGGAAATTCCTGGAGCATTTGATTGTGGAACTCAGGCTGTAAGAATTAGGTTTCTGCACAGGAAATGAGGCACTGCTTTTCTTACATGAAAATCCTCACCAAGTGCATTTTAATTGTGTTGTGTTAATTAGTTTGAACTCCCTCTCCCCTGTGCCACATTCTTCATATTTTTATATCGTGTGGGGTGTATTTATCCAATGAAGCAGGGCTGGCAAGAAGCATCAGCTGTCTTGGGAGTCTGTGATCAGCACATACTAAATTGTAAGACCGTAATTGGCAATGCTTCCAGCCTCTAAAGTACACGGAGAGCAGCGGGTTAAGATCCAGGAGGCATTTGAGAGATGAGTTGAACCTAAGATGATCGAATGTTCTTTCTTTTTCCTTGTCTTTTGTCTCTCAATTAGTAATACCTTCTCCTCCTTCCATAGATTAATACTCTGTGACTTATCTGTTTCATAGAGAACCTCAGTATTTACCCTGAAGCTTTGTCATTCTGCCAATGACCAATATTAAGGCAGCTCTGTACAGTAGTGTTTCTTAAATAGCGATGCTTGATTCTTCCAGAGTCAGGTTGTGCTTTCTTCCCAGGGCTGGTAGTCCCTTCAGAGGCACTTAGGGGACCAGTGAGTACCTGGGGATGCTCTGAGGTTGTCTGATGTCCTCTGTCTCACATGTGAAATAAAGTGGGACACCAGCCAAACTGTAAAGGCAGAACAACCAGGTATATTGTGTTTTGTCCAGACTTCTTTTGCCAGCGTTGTACATGTATTTATCACATCTCTGTCATTTTCTAACTAAATTTCAAGCTTCTCGATGTTGGGAACCACATCCTCCTCTTTTTTTTCTTCATTCAGTACACAGGTTAGTGCTTAACATAGAGTATTGAGAGATACCACTGGCAGGTTGAGACTCATGGGGACTTTGCAGCTGGGGACGTTTACTAGATGAACCACATTTATCAGGTAAACCTGTCTGGGTTAACATTGATAATGTTATGAGAGATAGGTATCGATGATGGATACCTTGTAGAGCATCATAGGCATTTACTGGACACATTTTTTAAATCTTTGTGGCTTAAAGAACACGAAAGCAGTTAGTAAAAATATAATGGTTCATTGTTGATAAAGACTGATTGACTTTATATCTAAACATTGGGAGGTAATTTTAGTGTCAAATTTTTCTCTCTGACGGTTTTTTCATAAACCATTGAAAAGTGCTGTGAATTGACAGCAGAAATTGGAGGTTTTCAGTAAGTGGTCGGTATTAATAGCTATCACTTTTTAACTTGGCAATATCTGTCTTTGAGAGCATCTTAGGAGCTTATAGGTTATAAGGGTTTTGTTTGTTTGTTTGTTTACCATTAGCAATAAAAAACGCAAAGATCCATTTTGGTCTTTGCTTCCTGGTCTGGGCCATAACCTGATAACTAATCACACACAACTAGGTAATCTGATGGCTAGATCGTGTCCTTAGCGTCAGACCACATGGATTTGAGTCCTGGCTCCTCTTTTTAGCTGTGTGTTCTTGCTTAGGTAACTTAACTTCTCTGTGCCTTAGTTTCCTCTCTAAGATGGATCCTACCCCGTAGTCTGTGTTGTGAGGGGAAAATAATAATACAAGGAAAGTGCTCACAAGTATTTACAGTGTGTTCATTGCTGTTACTCTTTCTACCGGCTTGAATATTATAAACCAAACCAAGCTACTCTCAGTGCAGTCAGTGTATCTTAGTAGGAGTGAGTGAAAGCTCCGTGGGGTCAGGAGAGAAGAAAGCTGATGAAATTCGTGTGGATTACGGAAGTTGATGTGTATATAATCTCTTTTACATTGTCATTCGACTGAAAATAAGGTTCCCTGAAGAGTAATTGTTAAGGTAGGCTAGTAAGACAGCCCTCCAGTAAAATGAATGGTATTTTTACTTCTGATCAATTTGAAACTACTTCAGGGCAAAAATAAAATGTGTAGCCATGAATGTAGATGCGAATGACATTGCCAGCCTGTCTTACGGAGTTTTTCTGTAAGCAGTTTAACGGGACTCCAGTTCGTTTGAATAAACAGTATCTCGTGAGTGTGACAGGCACGTTTGTAAATGTCCTGAGGATTTACTGCTCACTCCTGATCTCAGGAATAACATCATTCTTGATCCAATAATTTAGAGGTGTGAAGGATTCTCTAGAGCTTTGCAAAGGCCAGAACGTATCTTTCAACCCACAGTGCATTTCCCATTACCTCTTAGTAGATAATCGGTTTTGTGAATCATTTCAGGAACCAGGAACTCTCTCTCTGTCTCTCTGTCTCTGTCTCTGTCTCCCTCTCCCCACTTAGAACTGAGAATGATTAGCTGGTGTTTGTAAATGAACGCATGTACTCTGACTGCATTAACAGCCTGAAGTAAATGGTCTAGTAGTGATACATTTGTTTTTCAATGAGAATATCTTACATACTATGTACCCTTTCTTATGTACTAATATGGATGTACATTTATGCACACAAAGAGCTCAGATGGTCTGTGTGTTGGCTTATTTAGAAATTGACTGGCGTTGAATTTTTTATGATAAAAATCTGTTTGTTAGGAGTGCTGAATGACTCCTTTCGCCTCTGAAATCAGACTTAAAATCCTCAATCCAGTATCTTACGACCCAGTCTCCCTAACTAAATTTACAGTTCCACCTTCTCAGAATCTTTTCTTCGTCATTCTAAGTCTCATGCTTTTTATATTCAAAATTAAGTTTCACTCCTTTAAATCCCTGGACTGCCGTCATCTTGGTGGTTATAATATTTTGAAGCTACAAGTAAAAATAGTGTTTGTTCTGAAATTTTTTCTAAACCTGGATCTTCCATGGCTGTTCTTCATGTCTTTTCCTTCTCCCTTTTGACAAATGCAGTTTTTGTGTGTATTCTGTGCATCACCTAGTGGCATGGTGTGTGGAACCCCAGTGGTTTCTAATGAATGCCAAACGAGTGAACGAACGAATGATAGAATATAGAATCAGAATGGATGTCAAGAAATCTAGTTTTTGATGTTTCTCCAGCTTAATTCAATAATTATGTCTGGGCATCTTTCTTGGATGAACTGCATAACGTAAATGAGAGGGTTTGGCATTGACTGGAAAATATTGCATGTACTACATG
Organism: Globicephala melas; assembly: GCF_963455315.2. Classification (NCBI taxonomy): domain Eukaryota; kingdom Metazoa; phylum Chordata; class Mammalia; order Artiodactyla; family Delphinidae; genus Globicephala; species Globicephala melas. Next base: position 24,006,073 of record NC_083315.2, read on the forward strand.
GCTAACAGTCATGTGTTTTAAAGATTTCCAGTGACCAGAAATCTAATGGGCAAGTCCTTTTAGAAAATACTGCCCTTCCTCTCGAGTTCAAAGTTTCTGGCATTACCATTCATGAATAACATAAATATTGGAGTAGCAGATTTATAATCATAATCAAACTCATAATCATTATGGTCTTTGCGCTTGGATTTAAAAATTTTTCATTTTGTTGACTTGCTTTCGAAACTGGTGGGACTTGTACACATTATTACCAGTTTTCTTTTTTTTTCCTTTTAAATGCTGACTAAAAAGTGACCTTAAGAAAATGGAAGTTAGGGCTGGGGATAAAGGGATGTATTTTATAGTTTTCAAGTTCCTTTCTGAAATTTGGAGAGGTTTAATAAGGTATAACAGATAGATATGGATATTTGAGACCAAAATATAAAAAACCAATGTGTGTATGCAGCTACCTCTCAAAATGTCCGGCTTCTTTTTCAGTATATTAAACAAGAGAGTTTAAGAGTTTTCACATAGTTTGGAACAAAAACAGATGCATTTTCGCAAGTAAGAAATTTGTGTGCTTACAACTGAAACCTCGTAGAAATAATTCAAGGTGTAGGAAATCTGAGCCATGATTCGCAAGGGAAAACTTGTTTCTAAAACTTCGTTCACTAAGCATTATTTTTAAACTGTTTAATATTTTAATGTCACCAGGACAGAACATTGTCAACAATATTTTAATTGTTTAAAAATATTAACATTTTATTTTCACCCCACATGTGGCCATGGATGATTTTGAGGTGGGTGGTATTTCTTATGTATGAGCAGAGGGAGAGATTCTCAGAGGTTGACAAGGGAGCACAGGGACATCTATAAAGAAGTAAGAAAATGTGTGGTATCTGCACAAAGTGATCCCCTCTTAACCTAGAGGTACTGTTTGATGCAGGGTGCCCTGGAATCATTAATGATAAGCATTTATAACAGAGTCCACAGCCGTGAAAAGAGAAAGTTATCTGAGGACCAGATTGCTGTCCTAAGCTTGTACGCTTTATTTCTAAGGAAAGGTAGGTCCCACTAGACAACTGTGAATCAAGTAAGGCAGCAGGTAAAGGACAATCATTAGTGTAGGGTTCCTGGGGGCTTTAGGGTTTCCAGCCCAGCATTGGGAGCTGTGATTGAGCAACCTTCTGGCAGAGATATGAGATGGGTGTAGACTTAGCTAAAGACTTCAAGTCAGTGGTCAAGGTCACAGTGAGAGCCTGGGATATAGAAAGTGCCTGGGGGTTATGGGTCAACCCTACTTAGAAAGCTGGCTCTACTCAGAGTGCAGAGGGAGGGACAAAAGTGTGTGGGTCAAAGAGTGGGCACACAGTCTGAAATCAAGAGGGGATTCGGACGGTGGGTAGACCAGAAGCCCAGAATGCTGTCAGGACAGCCCTACAGCAGAAACGAAAGGAGAAGCAAATGGGAGAGCAGGTGAGAGATCCAAACTGCAAGCAGAGCCCTAGTGTTAGAGGCAGCCAGGGAACAGGCACGAGTTTCCTGTTATTGGTGAACCGCATCTCAAGAACGTTTAGCTTTGTAGCTGTGAGTAATGGGAGAGACACTGCAGCAAGGAAGGACATTGCTAGCAGAGGGAAACGGAAGAACTTCCATGAAACTAGTACATCATCTTGCCCATTTATCATAGCTACACATGTCACTAGTGCCTGAGGACATTTATGTAATACCAAATAGTACCATAACGACTGCTTGATAAACTTGTTGAGTACAGTCAGGCAACGTTTTATAGTATGTCTTAATTTTAGAATAATTCCTCTTTTCAGAAGGTTAAAGGCTTTTGTGCCTGAAATGGAAAAAATATTTATCTGCAAAATCCACTTATGTGATTCAGTTCTTACTGATAGATACTGGGGTGCGTTGATGTTTGCTGAGAGCATTAACTTTTAATCTTTTCTTTCAGTCATTTTGGGTTTCCTACTTTTGTATTAACACATGTGGTTTCTGGCTCTGCCTTGGTGTTTGGGGTGATGTGTGTTGATTTGCATTAAATCTCTATGCTGTTTCTTTTGATTCCTTTTCCAAGCCACCCTTAAAAGTAAATGCTTTATTTTCAGTAATAAAAAAAGGAAATCATCTCCTGTACCTAAGAATATTTTTTAATCAAGTGATGATTGTTAAGTTCAATGAGTTTTTGTCATGTAAGTCCTTGCCCACGGAGCACATCACCTTCCTCGTTCTGAGCAACCCCCTCCCTGCACGAGGCACCCTGTGCTCCAGCCAGACCCAGCATTTATTGCTCACCCACTGGGTACAGAGACTTGCAGGCAGCTGTGGCCACATGAGAAATGACAGGTCCTTGTGGTTCCATAGGCATTTACATTCTGTACCTGCTTTGGTAAAGCAAAGCGGTGGTGGTGAGTTTAATAAGTGGATCTGGTGTCATACACTGTCCTGTTCTGATCAGCTTTTGTGGGAGGGGCAGGCACAGCCCTGTGGGCTCTGCACGGTCCTCAGAGTTGGGTGTATTTAGAATGGCATCCTTGAATTAACGAAAAATCCACTTTAGGTTCCACATAGAGGCAATATCGTATGATATTTGTCTTTGTCTGACTTACTTCACTTAGTATGATCATGTCTGAGTCCATCCATGTTGCTGCAAATGACATTATTTCATTTTTTTATGGCTGAGTAATATTCCATCATATATATTTATACACACACACACACCGTATTTACGAAAGAGAAATAGAGTCACAGACGTAGAAAACAAACTTAGGGTTACCAGAGTGGGGGCTGGATAAATTAAGAGTTTGGGATTAAAATATACACACAACTGTATGTAAAATAGATAACCAACAAGGACCTACTATGTAGCACAGGGAACTCTACTCAATATCTTGTAATAATCTGTAATGGAAAAAAAAATCTGAAAAAGAATATATGTATGCATGTATAACTGAATCACTTTGCTGTACACCTGAAACTTAACATCAACTATATTTCAATAAAAATTGTTTAAAAATCCACTTTACATTGGCAGATAAAAGAAAGTCATAGATCCCCAGATATTTTTGTACTTCTCACCCAATTGATGTATTTAGAAACAGGAGGATTTACTTGCAGCTATTATTTCCTCAGGGACAGGCTGCAGAGACATTTATTTATCCACTACTGTTTATACAGACTGTGAGTTATGAGGTGACCTTCATCTCTGCAAGATAAATCCTGGTGTCCAGAGTCCCGCCAGCCTCATCTGTTGCTGTGTAGCTGAAGTGGTTATTGAAACTTGTTTTCTTGAGAAGGCAGGAAGGCTCCACTCACACACATAAGGTTGCTGTGAATTGTCTATAAAACTGCCAGGCACCTATTAAACAGGGGGTGTAGCTCATCTTTATAGAGCAGGAGACGGGTTCTGATTGGGCACAGGGCTGTTTTGGAGTCTTCTATACCCACATGTCCAAGGACCAGTATCAGTACCAGTAACTGATAACCTCAGTGCTCTTCAACACAGAAGACAAGCTGTATCCCCCAAAAGATCCTCCCCGAAGCCTGGAAGTAACTCCAGTAGCAAGAGGCCGTGTTTTCTGAGGAGGCCCCTGCCGTGTTTTAGGTGACTGATGGCTTCTGTTACTCTGCCGAGCTCTCCTGATGGCCCCTAGGAAGATCAAAGCTGTGCGGTGTGAATTTTTTTTGCTTAGTATAAGTTTAAGCCTGGCCACCAAGGCTTGTTTCTCCCTTGGAAAGGCAATTTAGCCTGCAGAAAATAATTAAATCCGTGATATCTTGCCATAATTAGAAATCTGAAATGGGGGAGGGTTAATGATTTCAATCCGATTTCAGTTGCCCACTAAAACGATCAAGGAAAGCATCCAGACAGTTACTGAATTCGCTTACAATACCATTGCGTTTAATATTTTCGTTCTTTTCCCCGTAGGACCATGCAGATTTGAGAAGCCATTTTTTCACAGTTGGGATGAAGCTAGAAACAGTGAACGTGAGGGAGCCCTTTCACATCTGTCCTGCATCAGTGACCAAGGTGAGGTCCCTCCCTTGCTTTTCACCTCCGTCTCCGTAGTGGATCCAGTAAGTCTTTCTACTCCAAGCCAACCAGAGGAAATAGGCTCGTGTGGGGATCTGTGGTGACGCAAGTAAACCCAAGGAGGAGGGCCTCCTCTCCAGTACAGTGCTGTCTCAAGCTCCCTTTTTATCACTGATATCCGAGTGAGTGTGATCAGATGCCTCCTCTTGCAATGGGTGGGGTGAACTTCACTTGTCCTCCGATAGTACAGGATGCAGACACTCGTGTCCTGCAGAGACTTGGAGGAAGATTCAGATGCTCAACTGTGAGTTCACAGCAGTGAACTCAGCCACTGAATAGGTGGCACCTCCTCTTACTAACCACAGTGACATGGAGACTGCCATTTGTCCCTGTGCTCGTGAGAAGAAACCGCTGATGAGTTTGTAATCTTTGTAATAGTAACTTGCTTCTCCTGCTGCACTGATCATATTTCATATGATCTATTTGGCAAATACTTGGAAATGGTGAAAAGCAAGTTCCCGTCTCCAGGGTATTAGCACCTCGCTTCCGTTCTCTCATCTGCTTTCATTGACTAAAGGAAAAGTCATACGTCTAATGTTCGTAGATTTAAAATGAAAGTACCGTTTCACGCAAAGACATTTTTATTATGGCCTTGATAGTCTTTTAAGATTATAATTTCCCTTCCGCATCAAAGAAATCTCAACGAAGTTACCTATCATAACATACAAAGTATGTGTTTCTACCTTAAAAATATATATGTGTATATACATACATACACACACACATACCATTTATGTCCTGTTAATGGCGCGAGAAACCAACAAACTAAGATTCTTAGCCAACATGTGTTTTACTTAACGGCCTTCCGTGCATTTCCTGGGGTTCAAACGTCAATTCCATTTTAATTTCTTTTTCTGAAGGAGACGGGATTGTTAATGTGGTGATTAATAGTATGAAGTTATTTGAGTCATGCTTTTTTATTTATGATTTTATTCAAGATTTGGTAAAATTCGAGAAATACAGTGGTGATCATGTATTACAGAATATGGGAAATGGTTATAATGAAACGTCCTTTTGTTCTTTGCTAAAGATTTTTTTCTTTAGTGAACATAAATTATTTTGTAACTATTAAAGCAATTTATTTAAAGGATAGCTGCGTAGAACAAATAATGACTTACGCTTTGAATGATCATCTCGGGTTGAAGTGCATGCTCTCGCTGTTCATACACCATTCCTTTATAACCTTTTTATTTGAAATGGCTTTTAGGGTTCTTATTGTGTGTTCTGGTAGTTGGCACATTTTTCTAGAACTAAGGAGTGATACCTTGTTGAACCCTGGCCGGAATTCCTCTTTGTCCCAAGCAGGTGATTCGGTAATGCCAGCTGCCCATTCATCTGGGTATGTGTCATTCCCTTCTCATTCTAATAGGCCGTGGTGTCATCTTCACCTGGTGTTTATAAAATAAACCAAACCGAGGTGCAGTCTGTCAGTGGTCGACACTCACATTTTTCTACCTTTAAATAATTGCAATACATAATATTAGAATGTGACATCCTAATTATCATCAGTTTCAGCCCAGGTATCTTCATCTCATTAAATAGACTTCCAGGGACAGTAGTTTGGTTTTCACAAAAAAGAATCTTCTCTCTAAATACATGTCATTGGAGGTTGGGGGTGAGGAGGTATTTTCTCTGGTTTTTAAGTCACTTTTCATTTTATTTTTTCTTACCCTTTGTACCTAAGATAAAATACTTAAGTCGGGCTTCCCTGGTGGCGCCGTGGTTGAGAGTCTGCCTGCCGATGCAGGGGACACAGGTTCGTGCCCCGGTCCAGGAGGATCCCACATGCCGCGGAGCAGCTGGGCCCGTGAGCCATGGCCGCTGAGCCTGTGCGTCCGGAGCCTGTGCTCCGCAACGGGAGAGGCCACAAAAAAAATACTTACGTCATTCTGTTTCACACTTATCCTTCTTCCTTCTCTTACTGGCCGTGTACTGCTGCCTCTTAGAACTTGGGTCGGCACCTCCCCAGGCACAGGACTCACCTACAGGTCATGAAGTAGTAGAATATTCTTAATGTAGAAGCTGTTTATAATTAAATTTATTTCTCTTAACATTGGAAAAGGTTTTAGAATATTACGTTTGAGACTAACACACTGTGCTGTGAAGTACTCATCCTAATGAAAATTTCATTTGTATCTTCCTTGGGGCTTTTCTTCATGGCGCAACTGTTGAGGAAATAAATAACAAATAGACAGGAAGGCAGAGAAGCACATAGCAGATTCAGTATTAAATGACCAACCTTTGGCCCTACAGGGGGACTATGTTGGCGTGATGGGGAGAATATCACCTGTGTATGTGAGATGCATGGTTTAGACAAAGTTTCCTGGAATTTGACACGTGTTGGGTTCTGTTTCTAGGTCTGCTCACTCTGAGCTGCACAGTCTTGGGCAAGTTGGCTAACTGCTCTGGGCTTTGATTCTGAGGCCTGTGGTTCTGGACCAGATGGACCAGTGTCTCTGAACCATTTGGGACCATGAACCCTGATGGATTTGAGGGAACTTAATTTAGCTTTTCCTCTGAAATGTGTGCACAGGAACGTGCATCTTAATAGGCTTGGAGGTTCCTTAGTGCCTGTTCTCACACAGTTCAGCTTTGCTAAGGGATCCTGCCTCCAGAACTATATGATACATCTCTGTGTGAGCATGTGTGTGCGTGTATGCATGAGGGTCTAGATCACATTAATTTAACAAATACTTACTGAGCATTTGTAGACACTGTTCTGGTTGCTGGAAACCTAAAGTCCCTGCTCTTACAGAGCTTATATTTTGATGGCGGGGGGAGACAGACAATAAATAAAATTAATAAGGAAATAAAGTATGTTAAATGCTAAGGAGAAAGGGGCATCAGGGAAAGGACCTCTAGGGTGTTGGAGTGGAAGGAAGGAAGATGTGATTTTAATTCAGGCTACCAGGAACGGCCTCCCTGAGAAGGGGAAGCTTGATCCTTTGCTCCTTAAAGGCTGTTTCCAAAAGCAAATCTCAGGCAGCAGATTTCTAACGAGTTACTGGAGTTATAACATCAAGAAGAACAGAAGTCAGTTCACTCTTCCTGCGTAGCTTTGAACCAGGTTGCTTCCACAAAGTGTTTTGTAAACCAAGGAGCCAGGAATCAGAGCTTAGTAAGAGGGTTAAGTTTCCTAAGAAAGACTGGTTTATGTCTGTTGAGTTGGGAAAGCGATTTTTTGCCTCTGGCCTGTTTTACATTCTACATTCTTTAAATCCATCATGCTTTTCAGTGTGGCTGTCCACCTGATTTTTGCACTCTGCTTTTTCCATCAGCATGTCTTGTTCTATTTCTTTTCCTCATTGACTTTTTTCCTTATACTCAAGTAGGTGTTCAACCAGTTCCTACGTACAAAGCGTTTGCTATGCATTGTGGGAATATCTTGATGAGTAACAAACAGGATGCTGTCCTCAAAGGACTTGAGGTCTATTGGGAGAGATAGATGTGGTATCAGACCACAGGAGGGAATGAGAATTTTCGGTTCAGAGGTTCACGTCTGATGCTGTGTGCCAGAACACAGAGTGAGGTGGGGGCGGGTGGGGGGGGCGTTCCAGCAGTAGTGGCTTTGGGGACACATCTTGAAAAATACACGGACGGTGGAGTGGGCTATTTAGACTTGTGAGAATATTGAGTAAGGACATGCCCGGTGTGAGTGATTTCCTCTTGGGTTGGAGGGGTGGGACGCAAGGTGAGGCTAGACATCTCTGAGCCGGATGGTGGAGATGGTCCCATCTTGGCTAGGATTTGTCTTACTTGTTTTCTAGCTTGTTTTTCCTCTGGCTTTGGCTGTTGGTTTACTTCTATAAAGTCATGCTGATGTTTTTCCTTCTCTGTCTCCGACATAATTCTGGTTTGTTTACTTTCCATCAATATGACCACAGTGATCAACTAACTTTTTCACAACTGGACCACTTTTGTAATATACACTGAAATTCCAGTTTGTGCTGTGGTCATTGGGATGAAATACGCTTACTGCATTTGGAAGCTGTGCCACTATTTCTTACGAGTCTTACATGTTAATCTCAAGGAATTAACCCCAGGCTCTATCGTCTTTTCTTTCAGGTTTTTAACAATCGTTTTTTCCAAGTGACTATTGATGACCTCAGACCAGAACCTAGTAAACTCTCGATGCTGTGCCACGCGGATTCTTTGGGGATTTTACCAGTACAGTGGTGCCTTAAAAACGGAGTCAATCTCACACCTCCCAAAGGTTTGTATTCTGTGAAAATTTACAGGGTTTGGGTGATTCAGGAGGGCGTCGTATCGTCACTGAAGTGATGCTTCTGTTAATCTGGAGAAGTTTACGCTGTAAAGATTTTAGATGTAGTGAGAAAATAGTTTGTTTCATGGTTAGCCTGACGTAGGAGTCTGTACAGCTCCCTCCCCTGTGGAGGTGTGTGGCCCTGGGCTCCTCCATAAACCATTGTTCCCTGTCTGTTATTGTATGATTGGCAGCTGTGTTGCTGCTGTGTGTTGAGAAAGGGTACAGTATTGCTAAGTGATTGGGGTTAAAAACTTGAACGCGGAAGAGAAGTGACTTTAAAAAGGCAACAACATACCAATGAAGCATTTCTTTACATTTTTATTTCCAGTAAGTTGAATTTTCCCCAGAGCCCAGTTGCTTTCAGATTTCCAACACTTTGATGCCATAAGACATGACAATAATTAAGTTGGGAACCAGGTTGCATTAAAGTCGTTTTAAGTTGAGACCCATAAACCACATGTCAGTAAGGATACTTCAGGAATGTGATGTGCTGTCCCTATAGGTCTAAGGTTTATCCAGGGAAGATGCAGCAAGGAGAAAGGTGAGAAGATGGGAAGGAAAGAAAGGGACTGATAGAAGACAAAAGCAGAATGAGAGTAGAAAAACAAACTTCAGTGGAGATTTTAACAGATAATCTCAAATAAAGCAGGGGTTTTGTGCTAACCTTTTCAGATCACCAGAGATTGGATTACTTGTACTTTAATTGTGCTGCACCTGACTTACCTATGGCGTGACTGTGCTCCCCTGGGCTTTTATCCTAACTTGTGCTCCATCCTCATCCCTATGGAGGAGATTCTTTTGAATTATTTCCATGCAGCTGGTGCTTTTTCCCATTAAAGTTCTTCAGTAATGGAGTGCATTCTAATTACACTATGGTGAACCTTCTGCAGAACACTGATTCCAGTGTTCTCAGTGCCAAACTCACTGAATCTTCAAAATGAGGATTGCCCTCTGAGGAGACTTAGCTCCAGAGAGTTTATATAGCCTGCCCAGGGCCCCAGGCTTAGTAAGTAGCAGGACAGGAGGTCAGGCTTCTGGTTCTGTGCTCAGTAGTGGGTGGTGAGGACTCCAGTTCACGTGGCCTCAGTGTTTGTGTCCATTTGGGGGCCTAGAGGTGACTATCCAAATCAGTGTGCTTCAGTTATTCAAGACGGTTAGATGAGGACACCCCTGATATTCCACAGGTACTCTGCAGAATCAAAGACATGATACACGTCCAAATATTTTTATAATCTTTTAAATGATGATGCAAGTGCTATGCTGTAAACATCTATTGGTGGTAAGGAAGAGAAGTCTTCTCCTGCTGTGAAGTTTCAGCAGCTGGTCAGTTTTAGAGTTTGAAAGCCCTCAGGCCAACTTCTAATCAGAGCATGTGTGTGGATGGGTCCCATGTCAGTGAAGAAAGATGTTTTCTAGATATCTAAAATGCTGCTCGGGGGACTTCCCTGTGGTCCAGTGGTTAAGAGTTCGCCTTCCCGTGCAGGGAGTGCATGTTTGATCTCTGGTCAGGGAGCTAAGATCCCACATTCCTTGCAGCCAAAAAACCAAAACATAAAAAATGCTGGGACAAAGTGAGAGAGTGCCATGGACATACATACACTACCAAACATAAAATAGATAGCTAGTGGGAAGCAGCCGCATGGCACAGGGAGATCAGCTCGGTGCTTTGTGACCACCTAGAGGGGTGGGATAGGGAGGGTGGGAGGGAGGGAGATGCAAGGGGGAGGAGATATGGGGATATATGTATATGTATAGCTGATTCACTTCTGTTATAAAGCAGAAACTAACAGACCATTGTAAAGCAATTATACTCCAGTAAAGATGTTAAAAGCATTATTGTAACAAATTCAATAAAGACTTTAGAAATGATCCACATTTTAAAAAAATTTTAAAATGTTGCTTGGTTGGACTTTGCAAATTCCTAGTTAGTTCCTAGTAAAATAGGATCTGTTTAAGAATTTTTAAAAAATGAGTTGGGTATCTCCTCACATAGTTAAAAAAATAGGAAAAACATTTATATATGCATTTTGGATTCATGGATGGCAGAGGTTTAACGTTTACCAGCATCTTTAGATTTTTAAATGTGTTTCAGACGAGGTTGTTCGCATAGCTTGGACCTTTGCTAGGAAATGGGTGTGCTTATTTGGATAATGGCATTTCATGATATTAAGAAAATTGTTTTATATTAATGTAATTGAACTCTTAAGTGTGCAGTGAAATGACGGTACAAATATATTTATGATATTAAATATTTTTATGTCTTAAGCGTTTTATACCTACCGTTTAGCCGTAATTATTGCTTCTTCTCTGTCACCCAAGTATTTGTGATATTTGGTGAAATGAAATTGTCTTCATGTCATCTTCCAAACTCTTCCTTCCCCTTTTGAAAGTGAAGCATACCTTTTCTAAGAGGAAAGTTTCTTTATGGATATTATATATTATTTGTAAAATATTGAGTACCTTCCAGTAAGAAAATCTCAGTGGTAATAACCATTTTTAAACCCTTGAAGCATTCAGGAATTGTGATCCACCAGTAATCTGTAGAGGTTGTCTTTTGGCTGTGGGATTGTTGTCTTGAAATAGTAGAGCTTTTAGTTATAAACCAGTGAGAAGAAGAGCAACAACTTACAGAAAAAGGTTTATGAATATGAGCAGACACTTCACAGTAAGAGAATCACGACTCTTATGTAAACTCATCATGATAAGAGAAATGCCCGTTAAAAATCATACTGAGATGGCATGGATTTCTCAGATGAGGAAGAAATCCAAAAGAGAAAGAAAGAAGCGGCTCTGTTTTGATGGGAGTCTGGAGGAACAGGATTCTCAGATTTGCTGGCAAAACGCAGGTAGGCACAAACCGTATGGAAGGCAGTTGGGCAAATTTAACCAAAATTGTAGATGCGTTTAGCCGTTGCCTTAGCAGTTCGACGTGTGGAAATTTCTCTTAAACTTACAATTTACAGGTAATATGCATAAGAGTTTGGTTTTTTCTGCAGCATGATATATAATAGCAAAAGACCGGGGAAAATCCAAGTGCCTGTCTGTATGGGATTGGTTAAGTCGATTTTGGATGTTTATATAATGAAAACTATGCAGTTGTTAAAAAGAATGAGGATAATCTCTACATACTGACATGGGAAGCTCTCCAAGATGTACTGTGAGTGACAGATCAGTGAGTTATAGTATGATGTCGTTTTTGTTAGAAAAGAGGTTAATGAGGATATATATTTATGTTTGCACATATTTCTGGAAAGAGACACTGGAAGGTTCCGTAAGAAACTAAGAGACACAGATGTAGGGGACAAACGTATGGACACCAAGGGGGAAAAGTGGCAGGGGGTGGGTGGTGGTGATGGGATGATTTGGGAGATTGGGATTGACATGTATACACTGATATGTATAAAATGGATAACTAATAAGAACCTCCTGTATAAAAAACTAAATAAAATAAAATACAAAAAAAAAGAAACTAATGAAAATGATGACTTCTGTGTGGGATATTGAGGTGGCGACCAGGGCAGATGGGAATGAGACTTTTCACAGAATACGTTTAAAATCTTTTTTTTTTTTCTTTTTGATCTGAGTGTGAATGTATTATCTATTCAAAAGGAATCATATGATATTACAAGTAGAGAGTTTTTATACCTAAAGGGATCTTAAAGATTATCTCATCAACTCCTGTCATTATATATGTGGGGAAATTGAAGCTCAGTTGTGTTAAATGATTTTTTAAGTCTTGGGGCTGAACTTGGCTTAAAACCCCAGTCTTAAGATCCCAAATTGAATGCTTTTTCTGTATAACCAGATCCACCCTTTATTGCTGTTTTCTCTCACTGGTACCTTCGTAAAAGCCATCCTTCTCAGTCATTTGGGGACTTTTTGGTGGCCTTACACAGGACTGAGGGATGTCAGTGGACCATGACTTACCCATGACGGGAATGATCTATGTGTCAAAGCATTTGGAGAATTTCAATTCTAGAGAATAATATTCCAAGTGTTTGCCATTATAACAAAGCCACAGCTTTAGTTACTGAGCTCCCTTACCATTTGGGGAGACTGTATATTTATGTGTACCATATATGTAGTAAAGTATATTTATTTTTGTAATTAAAGTGAATTAAAATTGAGAGATGCTGGTGGTTTCGGTAGTGATGATTTTATGGTTTCTTTTTGAAGTAACTTGTTACGTGTCTTATGTGTCAACACCTGGTCTGGGAATCATGCTGTCGGATGTTTTCCAACACCATTCTTTGCTTTATTAATGTATGAAAGTAGATGCTCTTTTTAAAAGTTTGTTGTTTTTCACTCGAATTTTGAGAGTATGTAGGATTTATTACACATGTTGAGAAGTGAGTTTAGATGTTTTCTTGTAGGGATGTTCCCACAAAAGTATTACATTGTTTAGATTTCTGCTTATAGTTACAGTGTGTTGCCTGATCCCCCAAAGAGAGTAACCCACTCATTCCCCATTGGGAAGCAGCTGATGAAACAAGACACCTGGGTGGTAGAGGAGATGTGCAGACAGCATACATCCCTACTCACATTATTTTGACTCCTTTCCTATTAAAAACATCTATCCCCAAACTTTATATACAAATAGTCTAAGCTAGAATGAATCGAAATGTTTTATTTTTGTCTTTGAGCATGTGCTTTCTTGGTAAGCAAACGACAGAATCTTGGAGATTTCATCCCATTCGCTGAAACCCAACAAACAACAATTCAGTATTATAGGCTCTCTGAACCGGGGTCAAACAAGTAAATAAATCAAGCAGGCAGAAATGCATATAGGTTGCCAACCATGACTTGCTACTTTTAAATCATTTCCTTAATCTCCTTGGCATGTAACACCCAAGATTAGTCACAGAATCAGCAGGGGGATCTTGGTAGACAAGTGAAGCCTATCCATTTCTGTTGTAAAATGTGTGAGCAAAAGCTAAAGTAAGTCACTTATTTTTGCACTTCGTCTCTGCTCTTTGGCCATCTTAATAGACACACAAACTTCACACAATTTAAGAAGTAAAGGTGTTTTTTCTTTTAATTTATTTTATTTATTTATTTAATTTTTGGCTGCATTGGGTCTTCGTTGCGGTGCGCGGGCTTCTCATTGCAGTGGCTTCTCTTACTGCGGAGCACGGCGCGCAGGCTTCAGTAGTTGTGGCGCACGGGCTTAGTTGCTCCGCGGCATGTGGGATCTGCCCGGGCCAGGGCTCGAACCCATGTCCCCTGCATTGGCAGGCAGATTCTTAACCACTGCGCCACCAGGGAAGCCCGTAAAGGTGTTTTTTTTAATGATTATCAAGACCCACATTGGTGAACCCTAATTGGTATTCTCTTTTCCTCAGACACTGACTCATGTGACCTAATCCTTTCTGTCATCTCCTATTTCAGACATATTAATGGGGACAGAAAATAATAAACATACTCATGGATGTCCCGCCTCAATTGAGCAGATGCTACCATTTTGCCGTTTTTGATTCAGAGTTTTAAAAAATGAAACAGAGCGTCATAGATATAATTGAAGACTGGGTCAACCTTGACTCTTCTATTTCTTACCCCCTATGTAATCCGTCAGCAAATCCAGACCATATTCTCAGGATCTGACCAGGTGTCATCAAGACCACGCTGGTCCAGGTCACCATCCTGTCTCTCCCTGGTTACGCCAGTGACCTCCAGTTTTCTCAGCCTACTGTTAACACAGCAGTCAGACTGATGGTGTTAAAACCTAAAGCACGCACACCCCTCCTCTGCCTAGCCTTCCCGGGGCCATCCCACGCGGCTCAGAGGCCAAGTCAGGGTCCAGGTCATGACAACACCCTTCAGCACCTACCTGGTCTGGCCTCCTGTCTTAAGACTTCCCCCAGTCCTCCCATTCACACCAGCCTCCTTGTCCTTCCTGGAACATGGAGCACGTCGCCCCTTTAGGCCATTGGCACTGGCTGTTCCCTCTGCTTGGGTCACTCCTCCTGCTTCTTCAGTCTTGACCCCGGTGTCCCCTAATTGGTGTCGTCTCTCTTGGCAGCCTTGTTTAATCAGCAAATCGCCACCCCCAACATTTGTGTCTCCTTCCCTGCATGGCTTTTCTCCATAGAACCTTTTATCATGGAAAATAACAAGTAATACATATTTTACTTCTTTTCTTTTCAACTGTCTTTCCACTAAAATGAAAGATGAGGAGGGCAGGCATTTCTGTCTTGTTCTCTGCTCCAGCCCAGCAGCTAGGAGAGTGTGGGGTTCTCGGTCATTGTTTGTTGAGCATTGAATGAATTGAATTGAAGTCCCGTCCCCACTCTATTCCCCTCCCTTCCTCTCTCCCGGAACCGTCTCCACCCTCCTCCGTAAGACGACCACCTTGCTAAGGATTTTATGCTTTGACTGCATGACTGCCTTGGCTTCTGCAGCAGTCTCTCCTTGTTTTTTATTACAGTCACTTTACGGTAGGTCTTGTGTTGATATATATGTAAACAGCATCATGCTCTGTGTATCCTCTGTATCTTTATGTAACTTTTTTATTCATTAGCATTTTGCAGATTTTTTCCACATTGCTGTGTGTAGATTGTTTATTCACTTTAGCTGCTTTTTGAATATAATTTTTGAAACCATTTCCCATTGATAGACATTTAAGCTATTTCCAGTTTTCCCTGTTGCAGATCTACAAATGTAGATCTTTGCACATGTACCCAAGTGTGAGAGATCCTTTGGGAGCTATACCTAACTGGAATTGCTGGAATTCCCCGGATATTACCCCATGCTCTTCTGTGTTGTACAAGTTTACGTTTCCACCAGTAGCGTCTGAGAATTCCCAGTTTACATTGTCCACCCTGTTAGGTGATAATTCTTAAGCTTGAATGTTGCCATTCTGATGGTGGGGAAATGGGCTCCTTGTGTGAGTGGCGTGTTCCTGATCACTAACTAGTGCAGCTGCACACTTCATCATCTGCTTGTTGGCAACTTGTGTTCCCTTCGAATTGTCAATTATATTTTTGCCCTTTTTTCTTTTGATGATGGAAGTCTTTATATAGGCTAATATGAATTCTTTCTCAGCAATGTGTTTCACTAGTCTGTGGCCAGTTTCTTCACCTTTAAATGGTGTTTTATATTATATTAAAGTATTAAATTATAATGTAGTCAAATATCCATCTTTTCTGTTCTGATTTGTTTAAAAGTCATTAGAAATCTTTCCTACTGATGTTCTTCTATGTATTTTTTTTAAGTCTTGCAGTTTGGTTTCCATATTTCCATATATGGCTCTTTAACCTACTTGGAATTAAGTTTTGCATGGCATGAGAAGAGAAAAAAGTTTTGCTTACTTGTTTTTTGTTTTTTGTTTTTTTTTTTTTGCTTGAATTGAATTGGATTTTCAAATTCGCTAATTGTCTCAGCATCATTTATTGAGTAATCTTCTGTTTCCCCTCTGACTGGTAATGCCACCACTGGCATATAGCAAGTTCCTTTATGGTTGTGAACCATATCTCATTCTTAGTTATTCTGCTTCATTGGTCTATTTGTCCATCCCTGTACAAATACCTCAGTTTATAAAATTGATTTTACTTTATAATATGTCTTGATATCAGGTGAACGCCTCTGCTTTCTCCCTTTTCAAAATTGACCAGTTATTTTTGGCAGGTTATTCTTGTACGTGAATTTTAGAATCAACTTAAAAGGCTCCATGAAGAACCCCATTGGATTTTAATTGGCATTGCATTTATAGATTAATTTAGAAAATTGGCATTTTATTTTATTATCTTTCTATAACTTGAAATCTTTTTCTAGAATTTTTTTCTAGAATTTTTTCCTGGGTACATTGTCCTTTAGCTTGCTGTTATGAATTAGATTTTTACATTTTTTTAGAATTTATTATTTTTTATTGGATGTAAACCATCTAATAGAATACCACTGATTTTTGTGTATTTATTTCATATCTAGTCACCTTCCTAAGCAGTGTGTCTCAGGAACAATTTGTAGAAGATACAGTTTAGCTGATTCTTGAAGGTTTGGTGAAAGTAGCTTGTAAAACCGTCTGGAGCTGGTTCTCCTTTAGTTTGTATTTTATGGAGTATGAATGTATTTCCTTCAATGGTTATATATTTAGTCATGGCTACCACTTCTGCTTGAGACAGTTTTGGTCATGTATATATATGTACAGAAGTGTCTGTTTTAGCCGTGTTTCCAAATTTCATGTCAGATCATTCTGTTAGGTCAAACTTTCATTGAATTGTTCAAATATTATATGTTCTCCCTATATTTTTGTTTGTTCTATAATTTTCTAAAAGGTGCGTTAAAATATTCTGAGACTGAGGGTTTGTCAGCTTCACGAGTGTGTGTGTGTGTGTGTGTGTGTGTGTGTGTGTGTGTATGTGTTTGAAGCTGTGTAAGGGCATTCAGGGTGAGGATGGTTAGAACTTCCTGGTGATGACCCGCTTTATCCCTAGTGAAGCGTTTTGCTCTAAAGTCTGTTTTGTCTGACTCTCATGTTCATTTGTTTCCTTATGTGGTTTGTGATTTTTCATTGTGAGCTCATTTTCAGTGACGATTGTTATTTCTGTGGGAGTTCCAAAATCTTTAGACCGAAAGATTCGTTTCTTTGGTCTGCTTTTGCGTTAGTGTCTGGCCAGTGTTTTAGGGTTTTCGCAAGTCCTAGAGTATTTATCACTTTATCTTCCTACTAGAAAGTGAGGGTTTTAAAAATCTTTTTATTCACTTCCCTTTCCCCAGCACATAAAACAATGCCTGGTACACGTAGGTGTCCCTGATGATTTAAGGAACTAACGCGTGAATCTTACATTAATTTCTCAGTCTGTACCATACAAAACTGTAAAATTGGACCTTACAGCTGTGTGTGCCACTGCCTTGGATGAGCAAGTGGTTCCTCTCTTTCTTCCCCTAAACGGAACCCTGGGCAGGTGGCAACCATGTCTGCTCTGCTGCTTCTCCCTCCAGGGACAGGGCTAAGATGGTCTGGTTACTTTTTTGTTGACTGAGGCCAGCCATTATAATAATCTCAGCTTCTGCTGCTCACCTTCCTTGAGCACAGGGTTGTCTTCCATCCCTGGGCTTTCGTAAGTAGTTTTTTATTATTATATTTCATCTGGCATCTAAGAGGGGACATTGATCAGCCCACCTTGTTACTGGACTTGGATGCATGGTCTCATTTCTGGCTCTGTGATTCATTCTCGAGCAAAAAGCACTTTTGATTGAATATTTGGGGGGCTAAAACTCTGGGTGTTTTTTTTTAATATCTGAAAACATTTCTGATTGTTGAAAACTAAGCCTCCCTCTTGTTCACTTATCTCTGAATTTACTTCGTTCTTCAGGACTCTTAAGATGGTTTTGCCATTGGCAGTTGGCCTTTACGATGTTAGATTCCATCCTGGGGACATAGCTATATCTCCTAATACTGTTTATGATTCAGAATAACATTTTGAGCCTGCCCCCAGTACATGTCACACGGTGACCATACGTGCATTAAATACTTCTCAACATTTATTTTTATTCTAAAAGATGAGGAAGTTGGAATGGCTGGTGTTTATACTAACTTGACTTATTTGTTTCCCTCCCCTGTCTTTGTTTTTCTTTTTTTTTCTGCACTATTCCATGAATGTAAAAACAGAATAATTCGATTGGAAAATGAATGTGTAAACTTTCAAGATCTCCATCAGGGAGGTCTGGAAAATGAACATCAGCTGAGAATGTGGAGGGGTGCTGGTGGATTCCAAAGGGGGCATGGTAGCTCTTTAAAAAACGACATGGACAAAAGGAAATGCTTTAATCAATTACTAGGGTTTGTATCTTGCTCCCTATAAGCAAACTCATGAAACAAATGAGGAGGTTGTTGAGAACCCTTGCTCAGGAATTGACCTAGCACTCCTGCACCTGAGGACTGTGTGGTCCTGCTGCCTCACCTGTGCGGTGGGCACTTGCATCCTACTTATCACTCAGGGTGGCTGTGAGGCTCACTCAGGAGATGCTATCATGGGCTAAGCCTGAGTAAGTGTTCGAGGGACTCGCTGAAAGCCTCGGGCTTGAAAGGAGAGAGGTCACCATTCAGTAAGGAGAGCAGTGCCCTGGAAAAGTGCCCAGTAGGGCTGCTCTCACGATTCATGAGATTTTCTGAGAAAGGGTTAAGAACCTGCTCTTATTATAATGTGGTTTCTGTGGTGTTGTCTCTCATTCCTGTATCTCCGTCCTGCTATTTGCTGATCTTTGAAGATGATTGTGTCATGTTTCCTTTCAAAGAGAAGTTGGACTAGAAGCTAAAGAAGCTTCCTGTGAACCCCAGGTGCTCCAGCACCTCAAGGATGTGAACGTTCTCTGAGTTGTGGAAGATCTCCCTGGAGCTCTGTGATCTTCCATCATGAGGGGTGGTTTCTTCAGGGCTTTCCTTCCTCATTCTCCACGTCTCCCTCCAGCCTTGCCTTTACCCACTGCGTCACTCTTCCCATGCCGTGTGTCTGTCACTCTCTGAGCTGCCGGAGCAGGTGAAAGCAGAGCACATGCCTGTTTCATCCCCGTCTTACCAGTAACTAAGCTGGAGACGTACAGTGAATTGTTATGAAGTGGATGCATTTCCTTGCTTTAGAAAGTGTTGCCACTTTATAGGACTTCAGGGTATATTTCTAAATACTTTTTTTTTAACTGCAGATTTAATATGCATTTATTCTTTAAAATTCTGATAAAAAGTAGAAAAGTTCCCTATCCTGAAAAAATAACTTTTGGTGTATATTCTTTGAGATTTCTGTTTCCTTGAATATGTAACTTTGTATTTCTATGTAATTATTTTAGACAGCCTTTACAGTGGTGGATTTGTATCATTGTTTTTCATTTTGTCATTCAGGTAGATGTCAAACATGATATTCTTTTGCTATTTTTATTTTTTTTTAAGATTGTACTTTTTTTCATATCCACCTAGCACAGAACAGGACCTTTTACTCCAGTGGTCTCTTTCTTTTTTGAGAGAGAGAGAGAGAGAGAAATCTTTTTTAAAAGCCCTGCCCTTCCCTCCATCCCAAGTCACTGGCAAGGGGTGTGAGACCGCCATGATTGCCTCAGGGTTGTCATGATTCACTTCCTGGTGCTGAGGAGAGACCTAACTTCCTCTAGGAACTGGATACAGTCAGAATTCTGTTAGCAAAGAAGAAGCAGGAGGACGGCTGAGGGGAGGTCGTCATGCTGTATTCCTGGATTGGTTGACTGGTGCTTTGATTATCTTTTTAAGATAGAGTGAAGATGCTGTGCTTTCAAAATTTTTGTATTATTGAAATAATTCATGAACATTAGTGAAAACTTGGAAAATACAAGGAGGTAGAAGAAAAAGGTATCCAGGAGTCCCACCACACAGATAATTATTTT
The DNA here is from genome assembly GCF_963455315.2 of Globicephala melas. NCBI lineage: Eukaryota > Metazoa > Chordata > Mammalia > Artiodactyla > Delphinidae > Globicephala > Globicephala melas. The sequence continues at coordinate 24,025,767 of NC_083315.2, forward strand.
GTTATTTCCTTGTAAGTTTTTCTTACATTTCTTCACGTCTTTTCTTTTGCATATTTTAATGTCAGTTTGATAATTCTGTGTATGCTTGTAGCAGTCTTTTCATCTAAACTTACAGTAATCATTTTTTCATAACTTTTTTTAGTAAACTAGGTGCAATTTTCATGCCTGCGTGACTTTCCATGGACTTGGCTAAGTTTCACATTATTTTCTACTTTTGGATATAAAGATTGTTTTAAATCAAAATTATTAGTAATGATGCCATTGTATCTTAATGTATCACATTTTATCAGTTTTGGGGTTTTTTTTTAATGGGTTACATTTCCAGAAGTGCAATTGCTGTGTCAAAGTTCATGGACGTTTTTCCTGCCAAACTGTTTTCCAGAATAATTGTCCAATTGCACTGTCAATAGTAATGTTTGCAAGTGGAGCTGTTTTATGTCAATTAATTTGTATCATAAGGAAAAATGGGTCATTGACCTGTTTCCTTTTGGACCTGTAATAGTTGGAACTTCATGCAAAATAAACACTAATTAAAGCTTAAATAACCCTAGTGGTGGAAGTTCAACAGTGTTGCAAATTTTAATAGCCCAAGGGGTTTTGATTTCCTTTAATTTTCTTTTCCCCTCTGGTGTTTTCCTCCCTCCTGGGTTTAAAACATGCTTTCCTGGCTGTGGTTAAGCCTTAGTACTTCTTGTTCTGTCTTTGTTGATTAATGAGCATAATTGACCCCTGTTGTCTCTATTATAAGAGCCACAGCAGTTTGTTTTTATGTAACAGTTATTTTCTGAGCTGTCACAAAAATGCCTTACAAAGCGAGCTCATTATCAGACTGAAGGAGAAGAATTTTAAGTGATGAAGCGAATAAAGGTCCCTAAGAGAAGGAGGAGGCAGAGGAGTTGAAGCTGTTCAAATATTCAAGGAAAGGAGAGAGTTCTGGGGACAGAATAATGGCTTGTTGCTTAGGTACCCAGCAAGAGTTGGATATATCCTGAAATTATTAGATTAAAAGTGGCTCCCCACAGAGAATTTTGGAGACTGGATGTAGAAAGATTGAATATAGGTCCAAGAAACCGTGAGCCTGGCATTTATGGAGCGGGTTGAAAATCCATTGGAAGTTGGTGGTTATGAACGTGATAGGAAATCCAGCTAAATGTCTATCTGTATAGGGTGTAGAGGTGACCCCTAAGTTGGAAAGTTTTATCTGAACAGATACCGACCATACAGAATACCTAAATTTGATGTTATTTCAGAAGATGGTTTGCTGTGCATTTGTATGGGTTTTTTCCTATTTCTCCCCTTCCCACGTGATCTTGATAAGATTTTCCTTTGCTCACAAACTAACTCAGGAAGTAGCAGAGGTCCAGGGAAGAGATATGTAACAGAACGAGGTCTTGACCTTAACAAAGCCAGTTAGCCGTGGGCCTAAACCACCAGGGTCCTTCTGTTGTCAGGATTCAGCTTGTTTCCAGCTGTTCACTTGAGAGCTCTTCTAGGGAATGTCTTGTTATATATCCGTTCTTCATCCAACCTGTCACACTTTTCCCCTAGGAGAAGAGAAGGGAATTAACCGCAGAGGGAAGGGAAATAATCCTAAATAGCAATGGTAATTAGTAGTAGTGGCTCTGAATCATGAAATGCAGCAGCTTGAGGAGAGTTTGAAGCTCTTTTCTTTCTCTTGCGGATTAGTAGAGAGGGAAAGCCAGGTACAGAAGACTTAATTTATTTCGACCTTGGTTCATCCAAGTCCTGGTAGAACTGGGTCCTTCGTCCAGTTCTCCTTTCTGGTTCAGTATTTTCATACAGTGAGGTGACTTCTCACCAGTTTGAGGTGTCTTTCGGTGAATTCTTCTATTCTTATATATTAACGCAAGGATTTGCTCCAAAACAGTTACAGAGAAAGTACTCGAAGTGGACGATTACATTAATTGTAAAGAAACTCGCAGTGCCTTGATTAAGACACGTTTGCTTTGTTTGCAAATGTTCAGGAGAAGGTTGGTTTGGTTGCTTCCAGAGCCCTCTGGCTGGAGGGACAGCTCTGGACAGAAGGTCTGGGGGGAAGGGAATGTGGAAGAATGTGCAGAACCTCTTCAAAACCAGCTAGAAAGATTACACAGCATCTCAGGACTCTGAGACGTCTTATCTCCTCGTTGGAAAGTAGTGAGGAGCTGTCACTCTTTACAGGGACGTCTCAGGAGCAAGTTGGGGGTGTGTGTGCTCTGTCACTGATGGTCGGCAGGGGAGGAGGGAGGGGGGAGGGTCAGTCCCTGGGCCAGGAAGACAACTGCCTTCTTGGTTAACCTCCACCCCCATCTTTTAAAGAATTGAGTAAATTGAGCTTACTTAATGAAAAGCATACTATTTTGTACAGGTGGAGGTAGGAAGCAAACAGTATCTTGAATTTCTTCAATATGGAATTTCTGTAGTCTTTCTGCAAGTGTGGATTTAGTAACAGAATTCCCCATGTTAAGTGAATTTGCAGGTGTAGAATTTATGATGATACAGGGCAAAGAATCAGGGGCTTGGCTTAAAAATATACTTAAGAAATCCCTTATAGATTTATTTTACATATACTTAAACCAGTGAAGAGAGAACTGTTAAGTGATGATTATAGGGGCATTTTGCAGTTTCAGGTAATCCTGATGGGTGCCGTATTTTTTGGTTCCATTCCCTTCCTTTGTTCACAGGAAATGCAAATGACACATTAAGAGGTATTTTCCTACCTAGGTTCAGCCATACACTCAACTCCTTTCTTGTTTTATGTTTTTTTTTGCGGTATGCGGGCCTCTCACTGTTGTGGCCTCTCCTGTTGCGGAGCACAGGCTCCAGACGCGCAGGCCCAGCGGTCGTGGCTCACGGGCCCAGCCGCTCCGTGGCATGTGAGATCTTCCCAGACCGGGGCACGAACCCGTGTCCCCTGCATCGGCAGGCGACTCTCAACCACTGCGCCACCAGGGAAGCCCTTGTTTTATGTTACAGACTTCTCCCATGTCTTGTTTTGGAGGTCACGATAGATCGATATATATTGTATAATTATGTACCTCTTCCCCCAACCCCAAATGAAATGAATAAAGAAAGAAAGAAAAAAAAATGTTAAAGTTAGTACATATGAATAGTTGGTTCTCAAACTCCCCCAGTATCTCAAATATGCCCCCAAAACTTCATCCGGCGAGGCGCACCTTCCCCAGTTCTCATTTTCCATCCTCCTCCGTGATTCAATTCTAAGGCAAGGTTTATTCCTCCCTGACTTCCATGTCTTTGGAGGATTTCCCGCTAGAATCTCAACTCCTTTTTGGCCATTTGTCTTACCTTCAGTTACTCTTTAAAAAGTATTCTCCTCTAGTGTTGTTTTCCAATAAAATCTCACGGTTTCCACGAAGCTGTCGAGATGTAAGTTCACCTGAACTCAGAATTGATATGAAGGCACGTGTTGTGTATTTCTGCCAAATGCCTTGTGCGGGTGTGCTCTGTGGAATGCTCTGTCTCATCTGTTCTCCCCCAGAGCAAATCTATGCCCCGGCATGCACTGACGGGGTAAATTCCCCCCTTCTTCACCTGGTTTCAAGCACCGAATTATGATAATGATGGTACACCCTACCTATATTTAGTACTTTACACTGTCTACAATATTTCATTGAACCCTCATAAAATCCAATGTGTTGTCACACATGAGAAAGGGCTTCACCTTTTGGGGAGGGGCCCTATACTTGCTGCCCTGATTACTTTAAATTCCCGACACATCCTGGCGCTGTTCATTGGTCTGAGATGCGGCTTGGTTAATGCGTCTTCTCTGCATTTTCTCACGCACAGGTTACTCTGGCCAGGACTTCGACTGGGCAGATTATCACAAGCAGCATGGGACAGAAGAAGCGCCTCCCTTCTGCTTCAGAAACGTAAGAAGCCTGGTTCTTGCTACGCCTTTACTCATTAATGTTGTCCACCTTGAGCTGTGTAAGTTGTATAAGTTGCTTTTTATTTATTGAACAAGATGAGGTTAGGGTGCTACCCTGCACCATGGGATGCTAAGCCTTTTTGTCAGTCTTGAAAAGTCCTCCTTTCTGTTTTTGTGTCAGTTAGGGAGACGCTGGGCTGTAGTGACAGGTTGACTACTAAACATGTCGTAAGTTTTTCTCTCACTTGTGGACGGTCCAGGTTGTTCCTGATTACCAGGTGGTTCTTCTCCTTGCACTGAGCCTTGGTCTAGGTCTGTACTCGGCTTCGTCTAGTGAGCAGATAGGAAAAGAGAACCAGCAGAAGATAACCCTAGTTCTAGACACTGTAGCTTGATATTGACGCATATGACATCTTACTCCTGTCACCTTCTGTCGTTGAGAACTAGTCACTCGGCTACACCATGCCATGAGTGAGACTAGGCAGTGTGCCCTGGCTGGGCTGTCCCCCCACCTTGAGCCTGTACACTGGCAGGAGGAGGACAGAGTTTGGTGGACAGCCAGCCACCAGGGCCACCATTAGCTGTGCACTTGCTGTGGAGTATGATATTGATAAGTTCATTGAATGGGAGATTCTCTGCTCCTGAGGTATATTCTTAAAATATGTTCCTAAATTTTTCATTGGATTAAAGTAATAACATGCTAACCCAACAGTTTTCTGCTGTGCTTACTTTAAGCCACCTCCTTCTTCAAATACAGCTTATTGGCACAGAGACATATAAAATAACTCCGTGTGTGTGTGTGTGTGTGCGCGCGTGTGCGTGTGTGTTCAAACGTGTGTACTTGCTTATTTATAGGAGTTTGTTGTAGAAAATAGTTTACAAATTATTCATGTAAACTTTATCAACCGTAGGAACTAAAAAGGGATGTGAACTATCATGTTCGTTTTGAGAGTGAGGCAGAGATGTATAGCCTCGTATGTTTAACATGCCTTTAGTTATGAGAGTTAATTTTTTATGCTAAGAAAAAAGATGCAGTCCTCCGGTTGGAGACTCCAGATACTACAGTGCAATGTGCTCCCACACCAAAGAATCGTTTTCTGGGCACGTGCGCCTAGAGCTGCTGATTCATTGCTGCCCCACCGATAATTTTTACTCCAGGGATTCAGTTGGCAACGCTTTCTGATGGGAAGAGCTAGCTTAATAGAGAGAAACTCAACAGTGAGCATAAATCATAGTCAGATTTTGGAGAATTAAGTAGGTTGATGACGAGGTCAGCTTGTGCTCATAAATACGGAAACACGTCAGTGGCAGGGTTGGAAATCAGGGCTCCTTACATGATTGAATGAACTTCTACTGGATGACATTGCCTTTCACAAAGGTAGCTTTTCTGAAGCGTTGAAAGAGCTGTATGAAGGGTGTGAGGTGGTGTGGAGACAGCTGTGCGACCTGCCACCATGGGAACAGCAGCTGGTTAGCTCTTAAGGCATATTAAGTCCGTGGAGTCTTACTACGCTTCAAACTGTGTTGACATCACTTGTCATGGAATCTGCTGGCCTCGTTGCCTTTTATTTGTGATTGTGGAAACTCCTTATTGCATCCTCAAACCCCTTTGAGGTTGTGCTTTCTTCCAGACGGGAGATTGTCCTTCCCTAACTCTTTAGCCTTGGGAAGAAACTCCTCACATCTCCCCCTTGTTCTGGATTTAGGGAGTTATTTCTTCTGTGACAACAACATGGTTCCCCCAAGATGTCTTTTTATCTGTCTTCTGCTCCCATCAGCCAGCCGTTGTCCAAATGGATCTTTATCGTGGAGCCAGGAGCCATATCCCCAGGTGGCCTCTGAGCTTTCAGGATTCAGCTACCGACATGAAATCTGTATTAATGAAAATGCTGGCGTATTCATTAGGAATGCACTTGTTACAAAGATGCCCCCTTTGTTTCTTGCTGTCCGTTTATTTAATCGACAGGATTGTTATCTGCCTTGGTGGCACATGCATTGCATTACTGGTACTTTGCTGGATGATGTTAACAGGCTACAAGTGCTCTTTAATGGAATGCTTATCATGAATCATTTTTTAATCACACATCTCGTGTGTACCAGAGGAGGGGTCGTGTGGAAGTGGATGCATGGAAGACGTTACCCTGGGGATGTTTAGCAATCCGAGGCTGTTCTGGGATGGATTGACACAGGCAAATGCTTAGTAAAATAAACTCAAAGGTAACAGTTTTGCTATTGATCCTTTATAAATTACCCTCAGGCAGTGAGTTGAAATGAAAATAGGTTACACGGTTGTAGCTTTCCCTTATTAAGTAGGATAAAATGCATTTTAACTTACTTAGAGGCTTTTCAGGCAGTGTATCGAGTCATGTCATCAAAAAGAAACTCAATACCTAATATGCATGAATGAGGCCAGACGACTTGCAGAAAAACAGCCAACGTAGAATTCCTTTGATTTCGATTTCTGAAGAAACATAAAGGAAAGGAGCATATTGGTTTCTCAACATACATTGGATAATTTTGTTCTGGTAACATAAAAATATAATTGCATTTTCAACTTAACTTCTATAAAAAGACATGGAAATGTGAATTACCTTGGTTTCTTTCCATGAGTCATATAAAGATGTAATCTCTCTTACTTACAGGAACCTGTTTATCTCAGTTTATCTATTTCAAAGTAGATACATTTATATAGTATTGCAATGTCTGATAAAAAAATTTATAGTAGTGGGTAATTTTGGAAACTTTCATATTTATTTTTAAAGTGTTAGGAGGGAGTTTTGCTTCTAGTATTGCCTGAGTAAGCTCATACTGAATTGATCCCCCTGCAGATAGCAACTATAAATTCTGGGCAGGATACCAAAACTAGTACCTGAGAGACATGGAAAATGAACAAAAGCAGAAGGGTTTTAGAGGGGAACAGATGCTTGGAAGAAAGTAGTAGCAGGAGTGGTCACCCATTTTTTACAGACTTTTGGCTTAAGGTCAGCCACAGTTGACAACATAGGGGATAATGAAAACAGTGATATAAAATTCAAGGTCTTTCTGGCCTGATGAACCAGTTAACAGAATTTGGGCAACCACAGCTACTGGAAAGTGAGGGAAGACTCAGACAGGGGAGAGGCAGGAGGGAAGACCACAAATCCAGTGTATAAACTCTGCCTAAATCTTTAACTGATCCCTGAACCATGTATGGGCCAGGAAAACTCCAAGAAGCCTTGCTAAGGATGAAAGAACTGAACTGAGATTTGAGCTGCTTCTCAAGAGACAGAGTGTATAGTTTGAGTCTAGCCAAGTTAATTGCTTGCTAAAACAGAAAAATCAACACTCTTGGGAGGAATATAACACAATCCAGAGTCTCTGTGATATATATTTAAAACATCCAGGTTTCAATCCAGAGTTGCTCAATGCATGAAGAAACAAGAAAGTCAGACTCATTCTCAGTAGAAAAGATAAATCAGCACAGACCAAATCCAACATGTCCCAGATGTTGAAATTAGCAGACAAGTATTTTAAAGCCCCTATTACAACTAAGCTCCATGGTGTAAAGCGGTGGTTCTCAAAGTATAGTCTTTGCACCAGCAGCTTCAGCATCTCCTGGGAACTTGTTGGAAATATAGATTTGCTGACCTCACCTCAGATCAACTGAATCACAAACTTTGGGGTGAGACTTAGCAGGCTATGTTTTTAAAAAGCTCTCTAGATAATTCGGATATACTCTAAAGTTTCAAACCATTGATGTAAAGGAAAATATTCTTGTAATGAATAAAAAGATAGGAAGTGCCAGAATAGAAGTAGAGAAGATAAAAAAGAGAAATTTTAGAACCAAAAAATACAATATCCAAGATAAGCAAATTCATTGGAAGGGCTTAATAGCAGAATAGAGATGACAGAGCAAAGAGTTCATGACCTTGAAAATAGAAATTATACTATCTGAAGAACAGAGAGGAAAAAAATGATTGGAAGGAAGGGAGGGAAAGATGAATAGAATCCCAGGGATCTGAGCAACCATATCATGTGTACTTGGTGACTCAGAAGATGTGGCCACAGAGATTGTGGAAGAAAAAAATAGATGAAGAAACAATGACTCCAAATTTACCAGAGTAGCTGAAAGATCTAAATTAATGGGTTCAGGAATCTCAGTGAATAAGCAACACAAATACAAAGAAACACAACCTAGTCAAATTGCTGATAACCAAACATAACGAGGAAAATCTTCAAAGCATCAAGAGAAAAATGATATATTCCTTATACAGGAACAGCAATTTAAATAACAACAGACGTCTCATCAGAAACAGTGGAGACTAAGAGATGGTGAATTAATGTCTTTAGAATGCTAAAAGAAGAAAACTGTAATTCTATATCCAGCGAAAATATACTTGTGGAATGAAGATAAAAAGACATTTCATCCAAGAAGATTGTACAAGTGACAGACACGTGAAAATGTGCTGAACCTCATTGGTTACAGAGAAGATGCAAGTTAAAAGCACAATGAGGGCTTCCCTGGTGGCGCAGTGGTTGAGAGTCCGCCTGCCGATGCTGGGGACACGGGTTCGTGCCCCGGTCTGGGAAGATCCCACATGCCGCGGAGCGGCTGGGCCCGTGAGTCATGGCCACTGAGCCTGCGCGCCCGGAGCCTGTGCTCCGCAATGGGAGAGGCCACAACAGTAAGAGGCCCGCGTACCGCAAAAAAAAAAAAAGAAAAGTACAATGAGATACCACTAGACCTACCTATTAGAAAGGCTAAAATTTGAAAAACTGGCAATACCACGTGCTGGTGAGGCTGTTTAGCAGCTGAAACTCTGTACACTGTTGATGGGAGTGCAAAATGGCATATTGGAAAATAATTTGTCAGTTTCTTAGAAATGTGCATTTACCATATGGTCCAGCAATCCTTCCGTTTCTAGAGAAATGAGAACTTAGTGTTAGAGGCTGAATTTTGTCCCCCCAAAATTCATGTGTTACGGCCCTAATTCTCAGTATCTCAAAATGTGACTGTACTTAGAGTGTTTAGAAAAGTAATTAAGGTAAAATGAGGTCACATGGGTAGGCCTTTCTCCAATATGACTGGTGTCCCTATAAGAAAAGGAGATTAGGACATAGGCCACATACATGGAGGAAAGACCATGTAAAGACACAGGGAGAAGATGGCCATCTTCAAGCCAAGGAGAGAGACCTCAGAAGAAATTAACCCTGCTCACAGCCTGATCTTGGATTTGCAGCCTCCAGAACCATGAAACAATTAATTTCTGTTGTTTAAGTTGCCCGGCCCATGGTACTGGCTGTGGCAGCCTGAGCAGCTTAATATGCTCACACAAAACTTTGAATGTCCATAGTGGCTTTATTCACAACTACCAAAACCCGGAAACAACTCAGCTGTCCTTCAGCTGGGAAATGGATAGATAAATCATGGTGCATGTGTAGAAACCACTCAGTAAAGTAGACTGAGGTACCCATCCGTGTGATGGCCTGACTGACTCTCAGATGCACTTTGCTTCGTGAAAAAAGCCAAACTGACAAGGCTAAGTAGGGTAGGATTCCACTTAGGTGGTATCATAGAAAAAGTGGAATTATGGGAACAGGAAGCAGATCAGTGTTCCAGGAGTTGGGGGTCTAGGAGGGACTGCTCACCGAAGGGCCGGTGCAAGGGCATTTTGGGGGTGATAGCACGCTCTGTGTCTTGATGGTGGTTATGGCTACAGGATTGTGTGTACGTTCACCTGACAGCCCTGCTTTCCTAGAACAGCACACCAAAAAGTGAATTTCCCTCTGTGAATTTTTAAAAATGAATTTTAAAAGTAAATAAAAATAAACAGAGAACAAAGGGAAAATAGAGACCATTTCAGATAAAAGAAAACTGGGAATTCATCACCAGCGGACCTTGTACCAAAAGAAAAGCTAGAGGACAGACATCCAGCTGAAGGAGATGATCCCAGGTGGAGGTCGCCGTCTCCTTTCACCCTCAGATACGCCCGGGGGGACCTGAGTGAGGAGCGCAGGGACGTGGGAGGAGTGATCGGTACCACAGTGATTCTGAGGTTGGAATGACGCACATGGAACTGGGAAGCCAGAGTGGACTCACCCTCGTGCTCATTCAGCAGATATTGTTAGGCACCTGCCGTGTGCCCAGCGTAGTTCTCATTTCTGGGAAACAAGCGAAGGGTGTGTGGTTCTTTCCTCGTGGATGGTGGGGAAAGACTAAGCAGGCGCGCTCGCCTGTCTGTCTTATCAGTAAATCTGTGTGCGTGCACGTGTGCGTGCGTGCGTGTGTATACATTTCTGCCGTGCCAGCTGGCCACTCCCTTGCTGCGCGTTATCTGGCTGTGGTATCTGCTGGCTCAGTGTCAGTTCTGTTTCTGTTTCAGACGTCATTCAGCCGGGGCTTCACACAGAACATGAAACTTGAAGCCGTGAACCCCAGGAATCCGGGAGAACTCTGCGTGGCCTCTGTCATTGCTGTGAAGGGGAGGCTGATGTGGCTTCACCTGGAAGGTACTCACAGTTCATAATCGTTCTGAATTCAGGGTCCACCTGGAGAGGGCAGGGTGCAGATGACGTCAGCACTGCTCAGAAGTGCCCCTTTTGCTTTCCTTTTATTTCAGCTGTCTTAAATTATTCAGCGTTCTTAAATAAGTGAAACTAATCAAATATGAATTTGTTCAGAGGCTCTCATCTTAACTAATAATTTCATGAAATGAGACTCTGGTGCAATAATTATGTTTGGAGCACAGTGGTCTTTGTACATCTCTGATTATAAAAGCTGATGTCACGATTAAGTTAATATGAGTCACTAAAAGTTGGTATTTGAGGTCTTAGTTATTAAGCGGATAAAATTATATGTTTGCATTTTACTGTTAACCATACCCTTTACTTTGGTTTCTTTCGTAGATGTTTAATTTTTCCTTAAAGTAATAACTGGACATGACTTTCTCCCCAAATATATAATAATTTAGGCTTGTTTGTTTAATGATGTTTAAACTGTTCTTCATGGCTGCGTTTTATTTCTAATCATCCAGGTAATTCACAGAACCATGCACTTTGTAAGCAGAACCTTGATCAGATTGTGGGCTTAGATAGGAGACTGTCTTTTTCAGATGTTATATTTTCAATGAGGAAGAATTAAAATGAATTTGCTCTCTAAGGTTGTGTCATCTTTCTGTGATTTAAAATTCTTTGGGTCTTTTGTTTGTTTGTTAGTTGTTTGATTGTTTTTCAGTTTCACAGCACTTGGTAGTTATTTCAAATGAATATGGAAGAAGAATAAGATGCTGTAGATGACTAATGAAGTGATGTTAGCTTTCCTAGTCCAGATTTTAAATTTTATGACCTGGTCAACCACCATTGGAATAGAAAGTTTGGAAGGTCATAGAATTGGTGCCAGTATCTTTATCCTCTTTCGTCAGTAAACAAGTCTAAAAAAGCACTGAAGGTTCTTTGATAGGTCTACCATCTAATAAATATTATAGTCTAAGAGATTGGGAGGGGCAGAGAACAGTGATTTTAGCTGAAAGTCCAGTGTGTTGTTAATTCCCAGAAGATAGTTTAAAACATAACTACAGTTTAGGATTTGAAAATCAATCTGAAATAAAAGGAAATCCTCAAAAAGTTGGTAGCTTTGTAGATTTTCGAGTAGAATGGCCTCGAGTTGGAATTAGCCAAAATGTGTACACACGTGTCATGGTGATACTTCTGTAGGTACTGGATTAGGACATGAACTTACTTTCGTTACTGCATATAAAGTTGAATCAACTGCTCTTGGAAAAACAAGATCCCTTTGGTGATTTTGAATCCCTAAATTGAACTTGCTACCTAATACTGTGCTAGGCCTAATATTATGAGAGATTAGAGTCTTGTTTACATGATTAATTTGAAAACAAAAGTGGTAAAGTTCAAGGCCCTTGTTTCATCACTATTATTTAGCACGTGACGGTTAAAATTCTTTGGCAGTCATAATTTATTTAGCAGTTTGTACTTCCAAAGTGCTTTTAGCTGTTAATTACCTAACATAGAGAGCAGTAAGAGTGTCCTGATTTTTATAGATGGAGAAAGTAGCTAAGCCATTACCATGTGCCTGAGGTTCAGTTTCATTGCTCTTGACCTCTTTGTTGCTTAATTCAACATACCCTACAACTTCCCAATTCTTAAAAAGAATGATGAGCAATGTCTAGTGTATATTTAACATTTTTGACAGTCTTGCTTTTTCTTTGGTTATAAACCTCTGGTTTTATAGCAGAGAAATGTAAATCAGCTCATGTCACCTCTTTTTCTTATTCTCCGGAGTGCTTTCATTGGGAGCAATGAAAATTAGTTAACGTTAGGAAGCAGGTCAGAAAATTGATTGTCCATTTTCCCAGACCTTACGTATTAAAAAATTCAAAAAAAACCAATCTGTTGAATATTGTTTACCTGATGCTGTTGGTCAACATTATGCATTTGCCTCATCAGCTAAAGTTAAAATTCATTCAGTCTGCTGATCTTTCTTGAATTGGGGGTTCTGCGGGGAGTTTTGTGTTGATTTTGGGCCCTTCCCGGTTGCTGACCTTTTAAAGTGACGAGCTTAATGGCACTTCTCATTATCTCCAAGTTTTATGTATTTAGTGTTTTCTTTCCTCAGTCCTGGGGACAAAATGTTAGAGAGTCACTCCAGTCACTTTGGGGCAATTAAATTATTTTTATGATGATGGTGATTCTTATTATAGACCGTTTATATGACAATTTATAATGTACTTCATACCAATTTGTTAGTTATTTTTATGTAATAGATTGATCTGAAATATTTTCAACACATGGCTAATTGACTACGTTTAGTAATTAAAATGATCATTTTAATTTAGTATTTGACTTCTTTTAAAGTCAGATAGTTCTTTAAGTGCCTCTAAAGGAACTGATGTTGAAGAGGAAGTGATAAATCAAATACGTGAGGTTAGTGTAATATTATTTTGGGTGCATGTTTGGAAAGAATGTCAAGTTCTCAAAAACCGCTGACAGCGAGCCAGGGCCATTTCTGATGATGCGGTTTTGTGCTTGGGAAAGGACGTTGTGATGTTTTCTCTCATGTTAATTATCTGCTCTAGGTTATCATCTCTACAGTTACGAGCATTTATTCATATTCTACGAATTACATTCAGTTTTAGTACCTCTCGTATCGTAGCCCCACACACTGGCTCACACCCTGGTACATCTGCATCTCACGATCCAGGTCACGTTACATTCACTGGCGATCATTTTCTTACGGGACAAATAGGGGGCGGGTGTTCTATTCACTCTCAAAGTGCATTCATTCACGAAGAGGGTTGACATCTTTGCGTTGCCTTCCTTGGTTTCTCTTGTCTCTGTTATTATTAATACTGTTTTCCTCCTGTTTCAAAGAGATGTGATACGTATTCCCTTTATTCCCCAATATTAGGTATTTCAGCCTTTTAGCTGAGGCAGAAAATTCCTTTTGTGTCATAAAAAGTATCACAACCCACAGGCTTCATTTCCACTGGGCTGTTTAGCTCTTTTATTGTTGCCACTACAGGAATTTTTATAGAGAGCTTAGAACATGGGCAGCAAATCCTGGTTTTGACATTGGGAGGCCTGTTAAAAATGAAGAGGAGGGGGTTCTGGAACGGCATTTTTGCACTTTGAAGGTGGGGAAGGAATGATGGCCTTCCCATCATTTGTTTCCTGGAGCTTTCCCTTCCGGTTTGTTAAAAACAAACATACAGAGAACAAAAAAATGAAGATGACCCAGAGGTCTGTGGAGAAGTACCAAAATGTCAGTTCAGGGAGCTTAACTCAAACCGTCAACTTAGGTTATTACTAGCATCTCATGATCTTCACTTTCTGCTACCCTCCGAAACAAAATTTAGAGAAAATAAAATTTTTCCACAGTCAAAACTAGCAAAACATAGTGTATAAATTTCAATCTGTGGGTCTGAGCTGTATATCACTTTGGATGGTAGCTTTTTGAGGAACCGTATCCTTTCACCGTGAACTTCACATCCCCATTGACAAGGACCGAATGTGCAGGGACGTGGTCCCTGATTTCCGCAGGAGATGACCATCGCGAGCCATGCGCGGGCTAAGTAGACTTTCAGCGTAGGTGTTTAAACACCAGCGACGATTCAAGGACGGATGTGATCTCTCCTTTTCCCTCTTCAGAAACGCATACGCTCTGCAGCTGTCCAGTGGCATTTCTGATGTATCTGATTTGCTCCCAGCTTCTTGGCTGTGGGGAGGTGGATCTCGTGGCACTTTGTACTCTGCTGGTTTCCTCTGCTTGCTTTCAGTTTCATTCACCTTTCAAGGTTGGAAGGCAGCAGGCAGCTTGCAGGGACCATGTCCTCGCCTCCTTCACCTGATACCACAGCGTCCTAAGCCGGCTTCCACCTCTGTTATTAGGAGTGCTGGCGTAGGGGTGTAGACCTTTCACTTTTGATGCGTAGACTTTCCCACAACCCTCTCTTTTTGCCCTTGTCTTTCCCATGTACTCATTGGTCATCTGGTGTTTCCTTCTCTCATACGGGAAGGTCAGAATTCTTCAACATCCTTTATATCCCCATTCAACCTCGTCTTCCTCTGTGACTCAAGCAGCGGTTCTGTGCTGACGTGTCCAGATGCCCAGCGCTCACAGCAGACACGTTCAGAACTCCTGTTTCCAGCTACCTGCAGAGCGTCTCCCTGGGGACGTCTGCGTTTCCCAACCGGAGGCCACTGTTGTAACCCCTGTGTTTGCTCTTCTCCACTTTCCCATCTCACCCAGAGGCACTGTGATTCTACCCAAGTTAGACACCAAAAAGTCATCCTCTTGTCTGTTTGCTCTCCCACTGCCCCCATGACCAGTAGTGACTCCAGGCCCCCCCGCCCCCATCTCTGTCCTCTCCCTGCCACACTCTGGTTCCAAGTCTCCACCCCTTCCTCTTAGGATGTCAGTAGTCTCTCAACTGCTTTCTCTCCCATCCTCATAGAGCAGTAAGGCTTAGCTCTGTATAATAGAGCCCCTGCCTTCTTCTAAGTATTCAACGAGTTTGTATTTCTCACGGAGCAAAGACTCAAATTGTATAACTCAGCATTCAGCCACCCCCTCCCGACATGCACATCTGCTTCCTAGATGTGTGATCCTGAGTACTTTGTGAGTTTAGACCCTCCTTTTTCTTCGTGCAGTTCCATAAAAGTAGCGTAACGGGTTCTGCCTTACAGGATGGTTATGGGTGAAGCCCTATCTATAAAGTGCTCGAGCTGTGCTGAGCGCATCCTAGGAAGTGGGGGAGGTTGATGAGCAGAAAGAAGGCAGCGCCCTTCCATTTCAGCCTCCCCGCCTGGAGCCCGTGCCCCAGCAGAGTGGACCCCTAGTGTCTGTAAACATCTGCGCGCTCTGCCTGTTATCCCACAGCACAGTGTTTGTATGAGAGTTCGCGTGCGCTCTGCTTGCTAAAGGCTTGCTGAATAGATACGAGGAATAAATAAAATCAGTGTCCCTTAACGAGAAAGCGATTTAAGATACGAGCAGCCCCTTAAGAACTGCTGTTTGGCTAACCGAGTTTTGAGACAGTGAGATGTTTTATACTTGTAAGCTAAAATTCAAAAACTCCTTGGTCAGTTTTTTTTCCGTGTGTGCTTGGTTCAGTTCCAAGTGAACTGCCTTCTGCATCATAACACACGGGAGTCCTGTGAAAGTGCACATTCCTGGGGCTGCTCCAGACCCATGACTTCTGAGTCCCGGGAGCAGGGTCTGGGAATCTGCATTTTCATGTCACCCTCCCTGGATGACTCTTCTGCACGGAGAGTTTGTAAAGGCCTCCAGAAGATCAAATGGGCAAAGAAACTCAGGTGACGCAACCTCTTCTGTCTAGGAGACCAGGTGCAGAAAACTGCTCTTTAAGCCTTTTCTGTAATTTGTGATAAAGTCAGGTGGTTAATAGCATTTTGCAGAGACCTGCAAGAATGAAACAAGGGAAAATGCAAATGTGGAAGTAATTATATTTCAAGCCAGTGTGGGTGGTTTTTAAATCTTTAAAAAGGGGTATGGGCTGCAGGAGGCATTTTGGGGAGAAGCTGCTTTAGCAGATAAGGGTATATATGGGAGCAGGACCTGTATTCTTGCACAGAGGAATGTGGCCCAGGAGTGGGTGCTGTCTTTGAACAGGCTTTGAAGACTCCCAGTCAGTTACACAGGTTCTGAGTGGTCAGCGACAGCCCTGGCTCTGCCTTTCTTAAGCAAAATGGGAATTTGGGGGAAGGCTTTTGATGGGAGGCTGGAGCAGGGAATCTCCTCTCCAGAGGGCTTTGCAGCAGGAACCAAAGGAGAGTTTGGGCTTTCAAGCTGCCATTGTGCTGAGTGTGACTTCTGACTGACCACGTTTTCCTCACGAGCCCGCCTCGATTGCTTTCTTAGGCTCTGGAGCTAAATTGCTTAGGTTCGAACCCTAGATCCCCCTCTTACTGGCCGGTTGATCTTTTCCTGACCCTCAGTTTACTCATCTATAAAATGGGGATGAAAACCATCCAATCTCTTAGGGTCGTGAGGATGAACCACTTAGAAAAGTATCTGGTCCAGAGTAAGTGCTGTAAGAGTTTGCCATTCTGCGGATGGATCTCTCCCTCCACTCGCGCATGTAGTCCCGTTTCTGTTGTTTTCCTTCAGATGGCTTCCTATCACGTGTCGATCCTGCCAGCCACAGTTCTGCCGTCTCTTGACTCCTTAGGAATTTATTCCAGAGCTGACAAGGGATCTCTGAGATCTTGTTCTGGGGGTCCCCATCTGCAGATGGAGGGCCCAGGATAGATGGCGGGTGGGGTTTCCAGCACCCAGTTCTTGCTTTTCTTTCTTCCAGTGCTTTACCTTTTCATCGCACACTCGAGCCCATTACAACTTGGTGTGGCCTTGAACTCTTGATGAGGGCGCTGGAAGAGTTCCTCAATCCCTCTCGCCTTTCTTCCTGTGCTGGCTCTCACCTGAAATGCAGGGGCCATTCGGATTCTATTAGTGTAGTCAGTGAACTTCCTCCATAGTTGCTCCTAGCCTCTGCCCTCACAGCCCTCCTGCCTCTGGTCCCACCAGCATCTCCACTGGTGCTCGCCCAGGCTCATTCCCATCCATAATTTGCTGGGAATGAAGCAGTTACTACCGTGAGAAGTTTGATTGGATTGTGTTCCTAGGAAGACACTTTAGCATCATCACAGCCATCCTCTTCTTTCATCCTGATGTTCCCAATAGAAGGGGCCGCCGATTCTATCACAGTGCCCTGCATCCTCTGCTGGGTTAAGCTGGATACAGTCTCTGCAGTCAGAAGGGCCAGAGGCACTTTGTGGAAGTGGATGGGATGCGCTGGTCCGAGGACAGAGTCTCAGGATGTCACAAACTGCAAAACCGTTTTAAGGTTCCAGAGTGATTCCTCCAACTTTACATGCTGGTACATGGGCCCTTTGAGTATGGAAAGTCTTTCTCCTGTAGCGGTGAAATGACATCATAGTTTAATTTCCTTTTAAGGTAACTTGTCCTCCCTTAATCCGACCTCTGTGGCCATACCATGTGAGAGCCTCCTTTCTTCTCTGAATAGCTTTGTTGTGTGGTTGTCATTGTGATGATGGCGACGTTGTAGTTGTAAGATAGGTAATTCATTCACAAGGGCTGAAAATACATAAAGTATCTTTGGTCATATTGTCTCCCCCCACTCCTGTCCCTCAGGCCCTTTCCCAGCAGACACCCACTGAATTAGGGTTTTTCATTTCTTCCAGATATATCTCATGCACATGTAAGTATGTTATTTTCCCCTTTAAAGCAGATGGTAGCATACTAAATATACACAGTGTTCTGTGCCCTGCTTTTCTTTTACTCAAATATACATCTTTATGGATAAATATATAAAGAGGTTTCTCATTCTTTTTTATAGCAGCAGGATGGCTATTCCATTATAGGAATGTACTGTAACTTATTCAAGTATGGCCCCATAGATGGAGGTTTAGGCTTCCCAGTGGTTTTTGAGATGAAGGTTTTGGGTGAGAATGAATAAGTAGAATCCATGACTCGATGCAGCTGAAACAAACTCAGAGATTGAGTATGGCCTTGTGTTGTTCATCCGACATTGTTCTATAAAATGATAAGGAATATTGCAGAGGCGCTTAGCGGAGTCTCTCTCCACATAGGTAGTTTTGGCCATCCTGGAATAATCAAGAAGGAGCCTTGGCAGCATTTTAATGACTTATTTTGTAAGCTACTGAGTCTCTAATCTTGGGAACTAATGGGTTATGTTTTAAAAAATTATTGTGAGTCCAGCCAGATATTTCTAGATTCATAAGATTGATAAAAGGAAATAAAAAATTAGTACTCATCATTCAGAAGAGGATTGGAAAAGTTTCAGGTTCACAAATACTTTCCTGGGTGATAAATACCCCACTTTTCCATCAGTTATTATTTAATAGATGCCTTCATGGGCCAGATTTGGGGGTGGAAGGAAGGCAGGACTGTAACTTTCTTGAGAACATGGTTGCTGACACATTTGTAGCTCCAAAGTGTTTGTTTAATTGAACGGAAAGCATGATCGAAGAATATTAAAAGTATGGTAAAGGCGGCCTTAGAAATATATGAATGTATATATTGTTATAGAAGTGTATATGTTAAAGCATTAGTATGAACTAGCAGAACACTGGAAGATAGAAATAGTTCAGGAAGGGATAAGCTATAAAGTTCACTTTATGCTCCCTTTTGAAGTACTACTTTGACCTTGAAAATCTTTTTTGTACCTAAACAGAAATCTGGAAATACAAATGTATCTAGTAGATGAATTCAACCTATTAGCAAAATTGCTGAGTAGCTAAGAAATATGCTCTATCTTTGTGTTTTTGTGAGTCTGAAGCTGAGGCTGTGCCTTGTGAATTGGGAAACAGCCTAGTGACCCTCTTCGTTGGCCCCTCTGCAGAATCCAGCACGCTTCTCGACAAGAAAAGTCACTTCCACATTTGAAGCTACTTGGAGAGTTTCTTTACCTTTTGTCTGTTTTGGATGTCTTCTTGTTTATTTGATGATTTCTTTGGCAAATAGGTTAAATATTGTCTGAGTCATATAATACAAGACAGAAATGCTTTCTTTCAGTCAACCGTGTTGGAAAATAATCTCTATAAACCTCCTTGTATTCTTGTAGCTTATGTATCCTTCAAATTATAGGAGAATTCAGTGAAAAGGAAGTTAGGATTGATAATCACAGTAATGACTTCTCTCTGAGAACAAATCAAAAGTGCAGCGTGACTAATGTTGATGATAATACGTATGTGGAAGTATCCACTGTCAGAGTGTTCAGGGCACTTTGTCTACACCAAAATAACGTTTTAGCGCTAAACTGGGTACCTGCCTTTATCAAATAACGTACTCTAGGAGCCAGCGTAGCTAAAATGGTTAGGACCTTTTGTGTTTGCTGGTATTGAGCTTCAGGAAGTTATGTTTTGAGGGGGAGACTATTCCAAATTCATCACGTGACGTGTGATGGAGTTTCTCCAGTGTTATTTTCGTCTTGATTGGCAGTGAAGAAACCAAAGCACAGCAGGATTAAGTGGTCAGAGCCAGGGAGTCATTCTATTAATAGAGCTCTTTATCTTTTGATTCTTAGTTCAGGAGTGTCTTCCCTCCAAGTGTGTTTTTAAAGAACTATTGATTCGGTGTAGAACTAGTCCTTCTTTTCACTAGTTTGCTGGGTTCTAAATTTACTCTCTCAGTAAGCAGCATTCCTTGGAACCTTTGCTCATATTCCATCCAGATCTCTTCTCTCTTTCAGAGTCTCTCAGCTGCGATACTGATTTATCACAGGCACCGTTATGATTATGAAACAGGAGGTGATACGTAGGCAGATCCCCACTAAAGAGACATTCCTGTATAGGTGATTTTTGTGTGAAATGGCGAAAGTACGCAGACTGCAAACTGAGTTCAGGATGAGTGACTTCCATCACAGGATAAACGAACACGCTCCCTAGGAAATTGTGCTTTGATGCTCACTACTTATAACTAGTGTTACTGAGCCCTACTAGTTCCTTTCAACT
This sequence comes from Globicephala melas, assembly GCF_963455315.2. Taxonomy (NCBI): domain Eukaryota; kingdom Metazoa; phylum Chordata; class Mammalia; order Artiodactyla; family Delphinidae; genus Globicephala; species Globicephala melas. The sequence continues at coordinate 24,045,667 of NC_083315.2, forward strand.
GGAGCCTTTAACTTTCTTTGGTTGAAGGTTGACCTCTACTTGATGTTGGGTGAAGAAGTCTTGTTGCTTCTACCCCACAAGCTGGACCACTTTCCTTAATTTCAAAGCTGTTCTTAGGAAAGAAGGACGCTCGTTCCTTCTAGCCTTTCTGGCTTAGATGCCAGTTGTCCCCAGATTCCTTCCTCTTCCTCCCATTTTCAGGGGGAAGTAGCTCTCCTTTCCAGACCCCCACTTCACGTGAAGGCCTTGTACTTCTGCTACTTCACGTTTCAGGCATTTGTATCTGTTGTAAGATACTGTCGGCTTTGTGCTTAACATTCAGAGGAATGTCTTCCTCCATCTCAGGGGTGCCCTGTATTTTCCTTCCTTCTTCTGTGTCTTTTTTGGTAAAACCTGTTTGCACCTGCTGTCTTGACTCCTTGCAGGCCTGCAGAGTCCGGCTCCAGAGTTCATTGTTGACGTTGAATCCATGGACATCTTCCCCGTGGGCTGGTGTGAAGCCAACTCCTACCCTCTGACCACACCGCACAAGACAGTCTGTAAGTATCGCTCTGCTCGGAGCCCAACTGGGTAACATCTGGGACTTGGGTGAATAAACAGGCAGTTTGGTAAAGATAGTTAGTGGAACCAGATTGTAAAAATCAAAAAAGGTTGTTGATTTCACACAGAGCACCAGTACTTTTGTCTCATTTATCCTTTAAATGTCCGCGTGAGATGAATATTCGGAAACATTTCCCTGGTTGACGAACTAAGTCACATGATGAGGCAGAGAGAGGATCTGGAATCTTCACTCCCCGTTTTGTGTACAATTCATGATCTTGATTAGAAAAAATTTCAGCTAAATACCATACGTTTGTATGATCATATCTGAGAAAGAACTGCTTTTCCTCATGAGGTTTACCCCAAAATAATCATAATTGGTCCCAGTAATTTACTGACATAGATATAAACACTTAACTACTCTGAGCACTAACTAAACCAGTGAGATTTCAACTGGACTTTGAAAAGTGCATCATATCTTCTGATCACAAAAATGCCAAATTAAAACAATATTAGTAATTAAACAGCACAGCATCACACACACACACACACACACACACACACATACCACTTAAATACCTACAAGTGTGTGTTTTAACATATATTATTGTAGGTCATTTTCCTGAAAATGGTAACCATTTAAAAATCTTCAAGCCTAAACCATCTCGGCATTTATTACTCCCCGCTAATGGATAACAGAAGTATTATTTTAAAATGTGAGTCCTTAAAGTTAAGGGGCTTTAAGTTTTGTGAAATATATTATATTTCTAATGTTTTCTTTATTAATTTATATGCTAGCTGACTTCTTTGTAGCATCCTACCATAAAGTCCGCTTACGTAGGTGCTCAGAACTTTGCCATAAAGGGAGTTCCATCCCATAGTCAGCGTCCTGTTCCCTGATGTCAACAGATTCTGAAGGACACTTAGGAGACCTACTACATACTCATTACGAGTTGGATGGGGCACTATCCGTGTGAATCAAAGTAGGGGGCCCAGGTTATAGACAGAGGTGGATTTTAAGGGATTCTTCTGTACCCATACTGCACACTGAATCTGATCCAATAACAGTGACATCACTGCCCCTCACTTTAAAATATTTCTAAAACTTTGAGCTTAGAATAATTATTTCAGTCTCAAGGGCATTCTTTTTCTTTTTCTTTTATTCTCACTTAAAATGACGCGGTTCCTTGGCCCTCAGTCTCCACAGCCACTGGGCAGGTTCTCCCCGGGTTCTCCGGGTTCGGGCCGGATCCCCTGTGCCTGGTTGTGCCTCAGACAGAAATCTATGCCCTGATCCTCGTCCTCCTTCCTTCACATGGATTTGGGAGGCGACGAGCATTCTGAGTTTTGAGTTTTTCTGGATGAAATCCCACAGGGTTAAGATGAACATAATGATGTTTCCTTTCTGTTTCGCGCTTCGCTTCCCGGTCTGTCGTGTGTGGCTTCTCATCAAAACATCACGCACGTCAGGTATCTCAACCTAATTAGCAAAGACTGAGTTAGGCAAGTGAGTCTACACTCATTTTTCACTTTAGAGATCACAGAATTCATACTTTTTCGTAGTAATTACAGGCAGACCTCTTGTCACAGATACTGCGTTTTTTACAAATTGAAGGTTTGAGGCAACCCTGCATCGAGCAAGGCTATGACGCCCCTTTTCCGACAGCATTTGTTCACTTCGTGTCTCTGTGTCGCATTTTGGTAATTCTTGCAATATTTCTCACTTTTTCTGTGTTATTGTATTTGTTGTGGTGATCTGTGATCAGTGACCTTTGATGTTACTACTACGACTCACTGAACCTCAGATGATAGTTAGCATTTTTTAGCAATAAAGTATTTTTTAATTAAGGTACGTACGTTGTTTTTTTAGACATAATGCTATTACACACTTAGTAGACTACAGTATAGCGTAAATATAACTTTTATATTCACTGGGAAACGAAAACGTTCCTGTGACTCTTTTATTGTGATATTGACTCTGTTGGGGTGGTCCGGAACTGAACCCACCATATCTCTGAGGTCTGCCTGTACTGGCATTGGGTACTAAATAAAATCAAGAATAGATGAAATTTGAGTCACTATTTCTCTTATTTATTTTTGTTTTCGTCTTATTTCTCACACATACATTTTGCTTTGAAGAGGCAAAGTCTAAATGAATCTGCCAAACTCTGACAGCTTTAGAAGTTCTGTTGGAATTAATTTTTGCTCATGTTGGAAGACGCAGGCTTATCTACGCCCAAATTTATATATGCCAGAAACTCTGGTCTGTCTTTGTGAAGGTGACTCTAACCAGTTATAAATATAAACTGGAAATGTTCTTAACCCCAAGTTGATTATTGGCTGGTTTATGTCACTATTTGACAGACGTATATGTTTGCTAGGCACCAATCCTCCTTTTAATGATAAAACGTTGTCGTTTCTAAACGCGCCTCTAATCCTAATTTGGGAGCACGCTGCTATGGTAAAATGTTTTGACTTATCACATTTTCTGCGGGGATAAAAGTCATCTGGGTCATCACGCTTATACCAATCCATCTTACCAGCCGTGTTCCTGGGAGGTCTGATGTGTGTGCTCTCTTTCTTTTTATTAGAAGCACATTTTAGAATAAAGTAGCCAGTGTAGTGATAAAGTTAGATGTACTAAATCCTATTTAGAGTTCATTTCTGAAAAGTCAAAGTCTATTTTATGCTAGAAGAAATTAAGATAAAATTGTGGCCTGAAGGAAATAACTTTTCAGTTTTTAAATTGTTACTTTAAAACAGACAGTTCCGTACCTACCGAGCCATTTTAAAAAATGCTTCTTCCTAACTAGCTATCACAGCTGCTTTTCTTTTTTTCCCTTTTTGCCTGTTTTACAGCACAAAAGAAGAGAAAGATTGCAGTTGTGCAACCAGAAAAACAGTAAGTTTGTTTTTTCACAAAAACTCCGTGGTAAACTCTGAAGTGTCTTTCAAGAGGATGGGAAACAGGGCTGTTTTCGTTAGGGAGCTAGTCAACACCTAGCACAGTAGTAGAGGGGACAGTAACACGTAGCTCCTGTTATTTATTGTGCATCTATTATGTGCAGGACACAGGTCTTGCTTCTAAAGCAGTTTCTTCTCCAGATCGTAACTTCTCACTTTCCTCCCAGCTCAGCCGACCTGAAGGATGCCCAGTGTCCAGCATTGCTGGTAAAGGCACTCTGTGCCCATGGTTCTTAATGCCCCCAGGGGCCCTACAGAGCTGCCCGCGTCCAGGCCTCGGCTCTGCCCGCTCCCAGCCCAGTGACCTGGAGCAGGTTGCTTTATTTCTCCCCATCTCAATACCCTCCTCTATAAAATACCCATTTCTCAGGTGTTTTCGGAAGATTAAATTAGATTCTACGTGAAAATGTGTGGGCCCTCCGTTGCTGAATAAATGTAGGTTACGCCACGTTTCTATTGTAATTTTATGAGGAAGGAGGGTATTTGACAGCCTGTGGACAGGCCGGCTGTATATTTTTTGGAAAATCGTCACTCTTGGTAACATTCTTATATGTTGGAAAAAGTCTGGAATATACTACGATGCACATCCCTTACCAAGTTATTATGTTTTCTGAGTAGACTGTTGGAAAGGGAATTGAAAACAGCGGGGTTTTTTTCATGTACCTGAATTGAAACATAAATAAAATGAAATTGAATAATAACTGCATGGTTATTTGATGCAAATAACAGTTTTCTTGGTATCCTTTTTACATTTCTAACAGTGTTTCAGGTTAATAATCTCACTCCAGTTTTATCTGGATAACATTGAAATAGAGAGGAAAAACTAAACTAACAGTCACGTCATGGAGGCCAAATTTGAATTCATGACTCCTCAATTTGCAGTCCGTGGATCAATGGTTTTCACCCTTTGCTCACATCTGTCACTAGACAGCTCGTTAAAACACAAGTTGCTGGGCCCCGTCTGCAGAATTTCTGACTCAGGATGTCTGTGGTGGGGCCTGAGCATCTCCAGGTGTAACAGGTTCCCAGGTGATGCTGATCTGACAGCTGGGGACCCCACTTTGGGAACCAGCACCATAGATGACCCCACTAAGATCTCTCGTTACCGTTTACTTGGAGTTTATGTAGTTTTCCAGCTATGCAGTTTCTACACAGCCAACCTGTACATCCCCGGGAAAGCCAAGTTGCCTCTTTTCCCCTAAGGTGACAGTTTTTATATTTGTTCAGCAACTTTTTACTGAACAACAGCACAGACTTCTGTCATAGACTCATAAACCTACTTCACATTTTAAGAATCATCACTTCTTAGATTTTCTTTGGAGATTTTGTTTTCAGTGCGGCCGTGGCCCACACAAGCATGAACGCCAGAAATCAAAAGTCAGCAGAAAGTCATTGATGAGAAGTCTGACTTTAATCAAAGTCGATGCAAGCTGACTTTCTGCGTGTCCTAAATATAATTAAGGACATTATTATAATTCTGTAACAAGCGACAAGCCCAGGAGTGACCTAGAGAAATCTCAGTGATCAGTGATGACCCCTCCAGGGGCTGGAGACCCATAGGCTTCTTGGAATTATTGTAAGACTTGCCCGCAAAGATCTTACCTGTTGTTATACATGCACACATTGTATCTGACCACATTCTTAGCTTAGATTTCTCTAATAGTTGCTTTAAGTTATGAAAAGACTTTGCAAGGTACCAGTTTCTTCTAAAGCGTGAAACCCATGGGAGTTTTTTCTTTATCCACAGATCATCGTCCACAGTGCCTGTTGAGAAAATACCTCACGACCTTTGTTTATTCCCTCACCTGGACACCACAGGTAAACGAGCTACTTAGGGTGCCCTGACGCTTCCCAGTATGTCGCTGTGACTGGACACATGGATATATTTTTAGGTCAACGTGAGAATACTCAACTTTGAGCCAACTGGCTTTTTTTCTTGCTGCTTATTTACAGATACCTGTTCTTTTAAAAAAAATTCTAAGCTAAATTCCTGGTGCCTCTTCTTTTCTGCTTCTTGATCAGTAGCTCTAGACACTTCCCTTGGTCTGAGGAAAAGGGTCTGTGTGTTACTTGGAAATTACGAGCCCGGTTAGGACTGTGTATCATGAATAATCATGTGGAAAAAGAAGGAGTTGAAAATATCGTTATCAGGCATTTCTTTTTGGACATTTTATGCCAGTTGCACTTGCATGTTTACACTAGTGGTTAATCCTTAAGTCCCTGTGAGCTTTTGAATTGTTCCCTAAAACCCTCTGTTTGAATAGCTGGTTGGGAACAGTATATGTGTTTAATGTATAAAGTCTTGCGTCTTACAATAACCTTTAAAAACACAGACGTGAATTACCCTTTGACCACAAATCTGATTATAGACATCTTTGTACATTAAGTAACATATTTGATTAAGAATTCTATTTTCCAGCCAAAACGAAGCCTGTTCTGAATTCCAGCATTAAAACCTATATACCGTGGAAGAATCCTATTAGGCAAAGGTTTCTTTGTAGTAAAGAGAGCAGTTTGTGAGTAGACTTACTAAGGTTGTTTTTTCCTAAAGGTCTGGGCAGAGTAATCCTATCCCCAAATTTCCATGTAAATGCAGCTATGGACATTTTTTTTTTCTGTTGTATAAAATTCAAAACTTCAGAATGGTTTTAAAAGAACCATGTCATCTTTCAGAGTTGGTAATTGTTATGTTACTCCTTTTTTTTTTTTTTTTTTTTTTCCGGTATGTGGGCCTCTCACTGTTGTGGCCTCTCCCGTTGTGGAGCACAGGCTCCGGACGCGCAGGCTCAGCGGCCATGGCTCACGGGCCCAGCCGCTCCGCGGCATGTGGTATCTTCCCAGACCAGGGCACGAACCGGTGTCCCCTGCATCGGCAGGCGGACTCTCAACCACTGCACCACCAGGGAAGCCCCTACTCCTTCTGTTTTATACCCAGAAAAGTAACATGTCTCCCTCCTTACCCATTGGTTCTCAGTTGAAGTCCTGTGAGAACAAAGCTTCCCAGACTGTCAAATCACCATCCCAAATGAATAACAAGTTTTTATACAGAAAGAAAGTTTTCATGCTGTTAGTGCAGCTTGACTTGGAACAGTGGCGGGAGAAGATGAGTCTTAGCTGGCTGTGTGACCGCAGTCCGTGTGTGTCGACATCAGGACGCGTCCCAGTGATGACAGCGATACCTCACCATTTAGTTGTTCTGCGTTTTCCCCATGGCACCTTGAGACACAATTAGATCAGCACCTTGCCCTTTTGCTTTATAGGTAGGAAGGCTAATGAGGAAGATGCAGAGTTAAGCCCCTGGGAGGCGCATTTCACATCCATGGACTGGCAAAATGAGGAAGCTTGACCATACCTAGGGTTGGCCTGGGTGTGGGGCAAAGAGTAACGGATACACACTATTATATACAAATAGATAACCAACAAGCGCCTACTGTATAGCACAGGGAACTGTACTCAGTATTTTGTAATAGCCTATAAGGGAAAAGAATCTGAGAAAGAATATAGATATATACATATATATGTATGACTGAATCACTGTGTTGTATACCCGAAACTAACACAACATTGTAAATCAACTCTACTTCAGTTGAAAAAACAAACAGGAACTGGGCAGTGCTTATTCGAGTGTAATTTGGGTCCCTGTGGTGAAGAGCTTGGCTGCTTCTAGTAAAAGAGGGTACACAGACCCGGTGGCTGAGCGGCTCCACCCCGTGTTGTAGACCTGGAAGAATCTCTTGTCCGTAAGCAGAGTGGATTTTCACAGTTGTGTTCATTAAGGCACCATAGGTAATATTTAAAAAGTAGAAACAACTAAATGTCCATCAGTAAGAGAATAGAAAATTCAATTGTGTTATATTCACACAGTGGAATACTACACAAAGTGAAAAGTGAATGAATTTTCTGGGTATGCATTCACCCGTTTGGGTGGATCTCAGAAACCTCATGTTGAACTGACAAAATGTTGCAGAAAACCTGTATGGAATATTTTAAAAATAACCTAAGTATCCTGAATTGCTTGTGGATACACATATATGTTGTGTGGTAAAGTTTCTAGACTCTCGTGGGAATGGTAAATGCCAGCTTCAGGGTAGTGGGTTCTTTCTGGGGGGTTGGGTGCGGGATTTCCTGAGGTAGGTTAGGGGAACTTAGCTGTGTAACTGGTGTTTTTCTCTTTAAGCTACGTTGGAGGATACCTTAGTTGTCATTGTCTTATTTTCTGTGTTTTGTGTGTGTGTTTTGAATCCTGCATAATAAACAGAAGGTTCATTTATGTGGTAGAAAAAATAATCAGGATTCCTAAGATATTACTGTGGATGTAAAACGTTCTGATATGAAGACACAGTGCACCTCTGGGTAGTTTTGCCAACGCAGTGAGTTAAGCAGGTTTCTCCGGTCCGAAAGCATCAGCTGTGTTTCTCTTCCCTGCAGGTACCGTCAACGGGAAGTACTGCTGTCCTCAGCTTTTCATCAACCACAGGTGTTTCTCGGGCCCCTACCTCAACAAGGGGAGGATCGCAGAGCTGCCTCAGTCTGTGGGACCAGGCAAATGTGTGCTGGTCCTTAAAGAGGTAAAGCACAGCCACGGGGGACTGGTTTTCACGGGGTGGTGGCCGCGTGGGCACAAGCCCTGAAGAAGGGGGTCATAGGAATTTGAGTCCATTCAGGCAGCATGTACCATGACATGCACCTCTTTCCTCTCAATCCTGCGAGCTGGAGGCTGGCGGTACAAGGATAGAAATGGCGTTCCTGCCCCGGAAACGCTCCCTGTCTAGTGGGAGGGATGTGCCTTCCCTGCTCTACGTTTGAGTAAAGTCTTTTGTGAATCATCGCTTTTTTGTTTAAAAAAATGGCCTATTTTGAGCCTTTGTGTAGGTACATTCCTATTTTTTGTGACAAAAAAGCACCCCCGAAACATCAAACTATACCATGATGAACGTGTTTTAACTCCCTGGGCACAACGATCCAGTTATCCATTTATCCGTCCATTTATCCATTGAACAAATGTGTGTTCGGCAACTTCTGGGAGCCAGGCACGGCATCAAGTATCAGGTCAAGAAATGAACACCCCCTGCCCTCTGCCCATTTGGGTTTCACGGTCCTCTTGGGGAGATGACATAATTCTAAGTGAGACGTACAGTCGGGTGAAGGCTCGGTGGAGACCAGAGCGTGTGGTCTGGGCGCAGGGGGGGATGTGACGGATCTCTGGATGTGACACTTGATCTGAAGGAGGCAAAGTGATGGCGCCTTGAGTGCACAGCACAGATAGGGCTGCACCGGTGGAGTTCAGGGTGGTCACGTGTGGCTGGAGGATAGCATTGGTCCTTACGTATAGGTGTAAAATTCACTGGTATAAAAGAGTATGTTATGTTTTGAAAAGAGAAAATGAGAAATCTGGCTGGCCTTCTGCCTCAGCAGGAGGCAGGATGGAGGAGAGGGTCTGCCTGGGAACGGCTTCCCTGGCATCCTGAGGGATATGGGGCTGAAGCTGTGGGTGACTGGAGCCTCCAGGTGACACCACGCCCGTGCAGTTCCTGCCTTGCGAGAGCCCCTGTGAGATTTCACATTTCATTTCGCCCAAAGAGGATGAGATCATTGCAGCAAAGCCAGAATGCGTTTACCTTTTCAGGCCATCAGCAGTATTCGCAGTTAAAGACTTTCTCATATTTCAGAAAAAAATCTGTCTTAGAGAAAAAATTGGGGTTACAGTTGAGAAGCAACCCTGTAAGAAAGGGACCAGGCTACTGCTGTTGTTATTTGCTCAGGCGAATTTGACGTAGAAGAGGCATAGCAGGTGCTTCCTGCCCGTCCTGAGCTCTCAGTCGTGGGAGGGACGGACAAGCCGGTAGCATCTTCAGGGCAGTCAGGATCTCAGGGTGGGCTCAGGGGTTTGGAGGTCTCAGGGACTTCCTGCATGGCCTGTGAGGTGGGGGAAGGGGGCAGCCTGCTCCAGGGGACGGAAAAGCATCCGGGAAGCCTGGAGCATTGGTGGGATCACGGGAAGGAAAACAGGAAGGAACGCTTGCAGCGCCTTGAATATGAGGACCGTAGGGACAGGCGTGGAAAGTGCAGAGATTCGAATCCAGAGTCTCCTGCGGGCCGGGACCCCGTCCTGGGCGCTTTGCCTGTGTCCTTATTTAGACTTGCTTTTCTTGAGATCTGTCACCTTCATGCTTTACGTTCTGAAATCAAAAAGTGCAAGGCGGGCGCCCAGCCTGAGTGGCGAATGGACCCCACTGATGAGAAGTTAAAGGGAGATGGTGGCCGAGGAGGGGGTGGGGCAGCCCCTCTCGAAGGCCATCGGGGATGCTGGGGAGTGAGCTCCAGCCAGCAGCCAAGACATGGTGCACGGCCCCAGCTTGGCCCATAATGGTTATTCTTTCCATCTGACTGTTTACAGGGTAGGCAGGCGACGAGGAGCCCTCCCTGCAGGGTGAGCCCAGAGACGTCGTCCTTTGTAAAGAACACGAAAACCCCACATAAATAAGGGTCACTTCTTTTTTCTTTTTTTTATTAACATCTTTATTGGAGTATAATTGCTTTACAATGGTGTGTTAGTTTCTGCTTTATAACAAAGTGAATCAGTTATACGTATACATACGTCCCCATATCTCTTCCCTCTTGCGTCTCCCTCCCTCCCTCCCACTCTCCCTATCCCACGTAGGGTCACTTCTTTTTTATTTTTTTTGCAGTACGCAGGCCTCTCACTGTTGTGGCCTCTCCCGTTGCGGAGCACAGGCTCCGGACACGCAGGCTCAGCGGCCATGGCTCACGGGCCCAGCCGCTCCACGGCATGTGGGATCCTCCCGTACCAGGGCATGAACCCGTGTCCCCTGCATCAGCAGGCAGACTCTCAACCGCTGCGCCACCAGGGAAGCCTGGGTCACTTCTTTTAAACTCACCTTCCAGCCCCAGATATAAGACTGAATTACCAAGGTAGAACTCTTTATCTGTTGACACCTCTTTTGTTGCTGTAGGATGAAAGGGGAAGGTATCAGCAATTCTATTTACACATCCCTAACACGCACACTGAGAAAGAGAATTTGCTCACTTAGTGCAATGAACTCTGGATCACTCGTATTCTTTCTGGGAACCGATAAGTACAGAAATCAAAATATCCAAAATCCAAAATGATTAACGGTTAATCCAAAGTTTGCTTCAAGGATGGCAAATATAATTAATTTCTAAATGACTCAGGACCCCCGCCCCATTATTAACATCTGTCCTTTGTATCATGCTGTTGTAATACAACGCCGAGCACGTCGCAGATACCCAGTGAACGCACGCAGATGAACACACACTGAGTTCTGCACTGCCTGACCGTCCTCTCTTCTTGGTGCCGTTTCTCACCATGCTACTCACTGGGTCAGCCTCTGATGTTCCCAGTTCCTTTTAGGTTTGCTGCCTTTACTCCCTCAGGCTGGGAAATCAGCTAACAAATTTAAGTCAACTTCTATCCATCGACTAAGCTTTATTTATTGAGCTCCTACTCGCCATAGAACCCTTGAATAGAACCGTTGAGGGTGTTCAGCTGCAGCAGAGGTTACTTCCGGGTAGGGAAGGTTAAGGAAGGCCCAGTGAGATCTTCCCAAGAGTCAGCTCAGCAAGCTCGATGCCCAGAGGCCCTTCTTACTGCCAGGGCCGCTGCCTCGGAGAGTGGAGGCTGCTGGAACACTACCCCTAGACAAGCGAGCGCTTACTGTGCATTTAAGTCGGCACAGACCACAGGTCCCGCAGATGGTAGATCTGGTCTAAGAAGAAAGCAAGCCCAGGTTACATGTAGGGATACCTGTCACTGTATAAAATATAGCCCCTAGACCTAATGGACTCTCTTGAGTTCCCCCAGTGCATTCAGCCCTTGAGGGCAACCTTGCCATGGCCGTATCACCTGCCTGAATTTGTGCCTGGTTTTGTTGCCAGTGATCAGAATGGGACAGGGAAGCTCACAAAAACCTGGTGAATGGATGCGCTTGTGTAAAGTCCCCACAAGACCGTTTCACACCCACGTCCCAGTGGTTCCAGTGAGGTCCTTGGGCACCTGCGGACCCTGTTAACAGACACAGTGGCCTTAGGGTCAGTCTCTCTTTGGGGCTTGGCTAGTTTACTACATAATATTTTTAGAATTCAGCAGTAGTTACCCCTGATCAGTCCTCTGATAGGTCCCAGCAATCAAGTTTAAAAGCTAGGCCAGAGGGACCTCCCTGGTGGCGCAGTGGTTGAGAGTCCGCCTGCCGATGCAGGGGACACAGGTTCATGCCCCGGTCCGGGAGGATCCCACATGTGCGAGCAGCTGGGCCCGTGAGCCATGGCCACTGAGCCTGCGCGTCCGGAATCTGTGCTCCGCAACCAAAGAAAAAAATAAAAGCTAGGCCAGAGCAGTTTTCTGATGACAGGAACTAGTTTTTTGCTGATGTTCAGAAAATGCATGAAGCAGGAAAGAAAGAAAGGAAGAAAGCAAGCACTTCAGTTCCGTGAGTGCAAGAAAAATGTAAGTCCCACCAAGCCAGTGTTCATGCTAATACTCCTGCTTCAGCCCAGGACCTGGGCATGGTTTCCAATTGCATTTCACTTACAGAGAATGAGGGCATTAGAGCAAAGACAGAGCACGTTCGCTTCTTCAGGCCATCAGGTGTGTTAGTAGTTAAACGTTTTTCTGTCTTTGGAAGATGTAGAGTGATGGCCGTTTTCCCTCTGTCTGGTTCTTGGAGAAATACACGAGGTCTGTGGGCATGGATGTGGAGCCGGCCTTTGGAGAGGGGTCCTGAGGGGTCCTGAGTGCTGAGAGGGCGGTGGACCAGAGGGGAGGAAGTTTCTGGCAAACGGGAGGATGAACGCCTGTTCACTTTCTGGGCAGTGAGCGTCCTGAGCTTGAGTAGGGTTGAGGGCGTAGGGACCTGGATTCCAGAAGGAGGGCGGTGGAGGGGGCGCAGGCAACCTCTAAGATCAGGAGCCCAGTCAGGTCCAGTCACCTCGAACAAGGGGCTCCCAGCGAGTAGCCTGGAGGGGAGGGGCAGGTCGAGCCCATCCACAGCCCCTCAGGTCCCCGGGGCGTTTTGTGGGACCCCCGGGTGCAGTCACAGGGAGAGTGGGCCCTGTGACGACAGACAGGAAGTGATGGTGTTTGTCATAAATGAAACTCGCAAGATCAGGATGGTCGTCGCCAGCCAGGACTGTCCTTTTCTATCCCCAGTACTTTCCCATGCACTCCTGCCCCAGTAACGCCAGGGTCTCCCCAAGTCAAATAAACTGCAGGTCCCTGGGGGCCCTCGGTGAACTTGGGAGGTTTTGCATCCCAAGCGTCCCACACCTCTGAGATCATCAGCATCGTGGGATGGAGTCTTGTCGTCCATTCGCAGAGGCATTCAAAGAACTTCTGCTTCATGCTTTATATGCAAGCTCGTGAGTGGCCAGGTCTGCGGTATTGACTTTGTCTACAGTGCAGTAAGGCAGGCGTTGTGTGCCTGCGTCGGTGTGTGAGAGAGAGAGAGCTGGTGAGCACAGGAGGAAAAGGTGGTGGGGGGCATCTGATGTATTCACTCCTGTCCATGTATACTGCGATGGAAAGTTCAGCTTCTAATGCAGACACACAATGAGATGGGAGAACACCGACCGGGTCCTACTGGCAGAAATGGCTCTGAAAACGCCCACTCAGGAAGAATGGGAGTCTGTGTTTTCATAGCAACTCTGAAGGCCATAGGTTTGAAGGCAGCCTGCCAGGATAAAATCCCACGTGCCTTACAGAGATCTGGGGGGAGCCCAGGGTTTTTCTTAAACATTATTTGGTTTAAATTATTTGCAGTGTGTAACCCCTGTTTTTAGCAAAAAAGAGAAATGTATCATTTTCGGTGGGGAGTCGATAGGAGTCCTTTTTCCCATTTTCCACATCACCTTCCGATGCGTGAAGCTACAGGTGTTAACAGAATTGCTCCTCAGCAGCAGGGGTGACCTGTGTTTCACTTGCTGCCTTTGGGCAGCAGGGTTTCAGCCGTTTAAGAAATGAACATTTATAGAGGGAAAATCGACAGGTTGTGCCTTTTCTGTGGAAAAGCAAAAATATGGCACTGGATTTTTATTGCCTTTTCTTTCTGATGTGGAACTTAGGAGAAAGCAACATGAGTCCTGGACACTCAGGAAACTCTCTGGATCCGTGAGCCTCCCTGGTTGCTTCTTCCCCTCTAGCACAACTGTCTGCCCCACTTAGTGGAGATCGCCAGGCTTGGGACCTCTGACTCACCCTGACACCGAGGGACCAGTCTGAATACGATGGGCTAGAGGGATAAGATAAAATAAGTGAGGCTGGACACAGCTTCAGCTCCACCAAAGGGGGAAAGTTGTTCCTGATTCGTAAAATACAGAGACACACAAATGCACGCATCCACCCTACACTATCCTCCCCTCACTCCACCCACCTACCCACCTACCCATCCATCCACCATCTGTCTATATCTATCTTTCTATCATTTATCTCTATGTATCGTATTCATCCATTCATCTCTCCATCATCTTTCATCTTTCTATCTATTAATCGTTATCTATCTATCTATATCTAGTGTACCTAAAAGAGTCACTTTGGTACTCTTCATCACAATCTGGTCCAGGGATGCAAAGGTATAGACATGACCCATTGAGCCTTCTTGGGTTTTTAAGAGAGTAGGTTGTGATTAGTGTAACTTTGCAAACAGTGACTGCAGAAATGACTAAGAGCCCTGAGTACTGGTTTGATGATGCCAGAGTTTGGGGTAACTAATCGGGTTGCCACCAGGGCACAAAGGAGCCAGGCACGTTCACCTTTATTGAGTAAGATTTTTCTCTCCCTCAATCTGCTTCTGTGGTCTGAATAGCTCTTTAGCCTCAGAAAGTGCAGAGGTCAGTGGTGTGGGGACTGCTGGGTGTATGCGTATTGTTTTTTGTCCATCCGCACCTTCCCAGGGTCTTTCATTCTGTTATCTGACACTCAGCAGCTATTACTGTGCATGGTCACATCAGATACACTCCAGCTCTGGGAAGCCAGCAGAGAATGAAACATCATCCATCCGTCCATCCCATGCATCCATTTAGTCGGTTCCTAAGCAATTCCTGAGTCATAAGCGTGTGCTGGTGGGCGCTGTGCTGGAAGCTGGGGAGTCAAGGTGAGCAGGAGATGTGCCCCCCAGGTGAGTTGACAGTCCCCGCTGCAGAGCCTCACGGGGGAGGACTTAGGCATTTCAGGTTATTCTGGAAAGAGGAAGAGTCTTGCCTAAGTGACATCCAGTTAAGTCAGTCAACAAAATCAGAGATGCAGACGTGCCTCTGGACAGTATTCTCCGGTGTTCTTGTTGCTGTTGTTTTAAACTTATGCTGAACATGAACCCATTGAGAACAGTGTACCAAGCCTGTGGGTGGTATAAACTATAGCACATACATAATGTATGATTCAGGAATTAGCTAGACAGTGTCCAGGAAGGTTGGCAAAAAAAGTACAAAGTTTTTTTTTGTTGTGAAGCTTTTATGATTTGCCTGTAAAGATGATGAGATACTTTTGCTGAAATTTCTTATTGTACTGTAGGGTAGGATTCTGTAACAAGGAAATCAGTGGCAAATGCTACCTCCTGGGCCTCCGTTGACATAGAACATATGGTACCAGATAAATTCTTGGAGTGAATCAATCATTAAGTTTTAGATGTACAGAATAATTTGATCCAATATCAGTGCCCATCTTGAAATTCATTGAACAAATTCCAAAAAAGTCTTGATCGAGCGCCTCCTATTGCCAGGCATGGTTCTAGCTACTATGAATAAAGCAACAAACAAAATGTAGTCCCTGATTTCTCATCAGGAGGGCAGGTTGGTGAGGCTCCCTTCCTAAGGTTTGCACACAGCTGCCTTCTTGCTGTGTCCCCGCATCTGAGAGGGAGGGCAAGCTCTCTGGTCTCTGCTCACAAGGGCACCCCGTCATGGAGGATCCATCCTCAGGACCTCATCTAAACTTAACCACCCAAAGCCCCACCCCCAGTACCATCACATGGGGGAGGGTAGCACTTCAACGTAGCAATTTGGCGGGACATACTCAGTCCATAGCAGAAGGGAAAACCACAGGTGGAAAAGAATACTCTGGAAAATAGTCTAGAGTTTAAGGGCATTTTGCTGCTGACGGATCATGAGCTCAGAGGGCATCGTGGGTGGGTTTGGGAAGCCGTGAGGAGCTTGAGGTTGGGGCAGACAAGGGGGAAGCGCAGAGCCGTATGGGAGTGGGATTCTGGGCAGAAGGAAAGTTCTAAGAGTGTTGCGTTTCTGGTGACCAAGCTGAAGGAAGGTACAGGGTATGATGGGATTCTCCTGTTCGTCTTCCAGGGGGAAGTGGATAATTCCTGAAAATATAGGCTTCTTCAGAGAGTGGTCTTTTAATCAAATTGAAGTGATAAAGTAGGGAGTACTTTGGTGCCGGGGGAAGGGGGCTGCCTACCAGGGAAGCACTGGGCTCCCCGACCTTGCCTTTGAGCCTGGGGCGGGGGGAAGGGCCTGCTCTCCGGGTGGTGGGTTGTCCAGGGGAGGTGAGCCTTCCCTTAAGAATCGAAACAAAGGTAGAGGGCAGTTTCAGCCCAAGCAATAGAGTCCACCTGGGAAAGCACGTCAGATTATTACCGTTCTTATTACAATTTTTGTAACTAATAACCAAAGGAGAGATGAGCATAGTGATTATTAGGTAATATTTGGGGGTATATTAGATGCAGCAGTTGCATTAATTTTGGGGACGTGCCCAGAGCAGTCAGTGATTCGGGAGACTGAATGAAAACACCTACGTTTAAGGGTAAATAACTTGGAAAAGTCTTGTTTTCTTTTCCAAGCTTGTTTCGTGCTTTCCTCTGGCTTCTTAGAAGGTTACGTTTGCGCTGCAGAGAAGGAAAGACCCTGCTGCTTCCTCTTTGCTCTTATGAGAACGTCTTCCTTTCTTTTCGGTTTTTGGTGGCGTTTACTTTTGTGAGCGTTTAAGAGGAAGTGCTGCGTACTCCATTGATAACACTGTGGACCTCTGGGGGGTGTAGGATAAATGTGACTTCACTCTGGGAAAAGAAGCACAGCTGCTTACAGTTCATTTGAAACCCAAACTCCTTCTTTGGGTTTGGAGACGTGTTTTAATTAATATTCTCCATTTAAATCTCGTTACAAAAATAAAACTCTTCTTGTCTGTCTGCTCTGCAACTCGCCGGGCCTCTCATTGTATCGACAGCCCAGGTGCTCACATCAGAGTCTTGTCTCATTTTGGTCCTCTCGCACTTTATGTATCCCATCCACCTGGCGAAGCCCTACTGATGGAGTAATGGCTGGTTAGGCAAGAGAAATTTTTTATCATTTTATTATTTTAAAAAACCCATTCATAAAATTATCTCCATTTCACCTGATTTTGAAATTGAAAGAAATCATCTTTGAGGCCCGTGAGGGCCTTTGGTGGTCCCGATTTCTATAAAAAGCTAATTATTGTAACTGTGGCTCTTGGATAGACTGCAGAGCAGAAAGGTCTGCTGTAACAGTGAACATGTTGAGGGGGGCTCCTTTGTATCCAGATCCTTCTTCTGACTTCGCCAGAGAGAGAATATCCTCCTTCCTGTTTCCCTGTGGGCCAGTCTCTCTCTAAATGTTTGCCCTGAAGAGACATCTCCCGCCCTGGCCACTAGAACTCAACAGATGACAGACCTTTGAGGTCGGGAGCCTGTCTTCTTTCCATTAAGTTAGCCCAGCCTGAGCTGTGGGAGCTTATATTTGCGTTCTGAAGTGTTTTCTAATCTTAACACTCAGAGAACTAATTTTCCTATTAAGTGGTTTCCTGCACTTTCAACATTGTTGTAACTTTAATCATAGGATATAGTTGAGGTTGGAAACGATCTTAGTTACTTTCGGTGTTCGGGGAGAAGTTTTCATGATAGTGCATATGGAAGGAAATAACGGAATTCCGTGATTTCACGAAGTGAACAGAAAAACATGCCATCGATTTACGGAATCCTTTGAGTGCTGACCTTGTACCTGAAAGGGCAGGGGCAAGAGAAGGAGACACGCATTCACTGAGGGGCTCCCGGGTACCAGACGCTTGGCGCTGTTTGCCTCTTCCCCTGCCGACACCACCTACGCTCTGTTCTATTTGTCTCTTCCTCCCTCTGAGGACCCTTCTCTCTTCTCCTGTAACTGACTCACTCACCGTTTTCTGAGCAAACTTTTGCGCCTGATGGAGCCGAGGTAGGAGAACAAGAGGCGCAGCAGGACGGGGCCGTGGAATGCACCGTCGGAGTCCTCGGAGGTTCAGAGAGATGGGAGCGCAATTTGGATTTGAGAATTAGGTCATTGGTGCCCTTCAGTTTTGTGTACTGCTTGGAGAAGAAGCCAGATTTGGGTGGGTTGAGAATTGGAGATGAAGAATTTAAAAGTGTAGACTTTTTTTTTTTTTTTTTTGAGAAGTTGGGTTCTGGAGAAGAGGCAGTAGCAAGAAAGTCAGGAGCTTCTAAGGAGAGTTATTTTGCGAAGGTGCTTGACTGAAACATAAATACAGGCCGATGAGAATAGAGAGATGAAGGCTCAGGGAGAGTTTGTTTTGTGGGTGGATGAGGACTGCTTGGATATCAAGAAGAGGGCTACCTTAAACATTTTTTATATGCCGAGCTGTTACCTCCTTTATTTCTCGCAACATCCTTATTACAGGGGAGAAAATCTTTTCCTCTACCCTCTTAGGTTCAGTAGGTAGGGCCTGTAAATTAAACTGACAAAAGACAGATTAACAGGAGAAAAGGGTTGCAAGAAATTAAAAACCAAAGAAGCCATTAGGCTTGAGATTTTTACATACCATTTTAATAAAAGACAGTACATTGTGGAGAGGTGATCAGACAAAGGGAAAGGGGTCTGGGCTCCGAGGACTGTTAAGCATATGCGGGAATCTAACGGAAGATAAGGGGTTTTTTTTCCTAGTAAGATTTGTTTGTGCAGAGTCATCTCTGGGCCATCTTTGTTTCTCCAGTGACAAGGGTTGTTTTCCTCCCGGTCCCAGAGCGGGGAGGGGGACACTTTCACAGTGTTTTAGGCAGAAAAGGGGAGGGCAGAGAGTTCCTGCAGTGTCTGCTGTTTCTCAGTTGTGTCAGGGAAAAATTAATCCTATGCCAAAGTGGCATATTTTGAGGTGACAAGTTCTGACCCCCTTCATTGTGAACCAGGTAAATGGCAGCGCCCCCATTATACAGATGAGGAAAGTCAATCAAGCATCTTGCCTAAGCTTGATTAGCTTCTAAGGGATGGACCTGGGATCCCATCCCATATCTGTCCAACTTTACAAAGGCTATTGCTCCTCTGTTATAATATACTGTGGGGACTTCTGTGTAGAAGGGTGTTCCCAATAAACATTTCGTGAAGCCTAGGAAATCCAGTGAGGCATTGCTCTAGAGCTAATTTCCTCCTTGAGATACTCAAAGCAATCTTAATGCCAGTTTATTGGGAAGAGTGTTCATCAGCTTCACAGCTAACATCCTGTTAGTTAATTGGGGACAGGGTCTGAGCTACCCTTTGTGATCAAGAGTGTAATAACTTGAATTCTGATGTTTTGCAAGGTACAGTAATTCAGTCTAACTTGGGTCATAATAACAGCTGTCAACTTAGCTATTTTCATGGAGTAACTATAATACACTAAGATGTCAGGTACATAAATTATTCAGCTCACAATTCCAAAGTTTTATAGAGAGCTTGTTGAATTTAGAGACAAATGATGTGACATTGGGAAAAGCCAGGGGAAAATTATTCAATATCACATGCCTTTTACGATTTAATTGCCGCCTGTTTCCACTCTGAATTGAACTCTGGAAGGCATTTTCTTTTCACAGTCACAAAATGCATTTCTCTATGCAGCAAATAAGATGTAGCTCTGGGGCTTTCTCAGCGAAACACAATGAAAAGATTCAGTTGAAAGTTTATTGTCTGTTGATAAACACTGGGTGCGTGATTTCAGCCAGTTTCAAATGGATTTATTTTTAAACTCGGTTTCTGTAAATTGTACTGACAGTAAATAATAAAATCAGATGATTATTCTAATAGAGAAAACAAACACAATAGAACTAACTGCTTGTATTGCTGTGTCCTGGCCTTTTAGCGTCTTGGCTGGAACACGTTCTCTGGATGGGGCTCTACAGGGACCTGGGAACATAGCAAAATGCCACTCAGGCAAGAAAAAGACAGTTGCCATGCTGACTGCAGAGGATAGAATATTTCAAGATCGAATCCTCAGTTATGAGAAGGCTTTGTTTCTCTCAATTAAATCAGGGTGCAGACCACACCAATTACATTCCAGAACATACCGGGTACATGAAAACTGGGACTTGAAAATTTCTGCAGCATACTTTTCATCTTCTTTCTTCCCGTTAACACTGTGCTGGTCTCCTTCACAAAATAGTAGGCGCTTCAGCAATATAGCCAGTGTCCTTCCAACTCAATAGGGAATTTTTCTCACTCTCTCAGTGGGGTTTTGCTCCGAAACATGGCACGTGAACTCAGTGCCTGGCTCGTTCCTCTTCTGGACGGGGAGGGGCTTCAGGAACGGCGGGTACTGTGTGCTGTCTGTATGCTCCAGGGCTTGGCACAGGGCAGATCCTCAGCGAATGGGCGTTTCATGGAATGAAGCCCCCGAGGTCTCAGTGTTCCTTTATGTGCTGCATTGCATCTTCACATTTTTTTGAGCTCTCTATCCAAATAACAGCAGCTCACGAGCATGCCAGAACTCATGAATGTTCATTGCTAATGAGGATTTGCTTATGGGAAACGAGTGCCTCAGAGCGTGAAGTTGAGGCTTTAGAAGGGAGATGTCTGGTCCCTCTGGGACTGTTGCAGTGGTTCTGACCACGTGTTCATTTTCTCGCACTTGGGACTTGGGAGTGAAGGGGTGGCTTGAGGAAGCTGTCAGATGGTGTTTAGACGCTCAGACTTCCTTTTGAAACACTCATGTCTCTGAGAAATGTCCTAATGTTAGATGTCCATAAATTGGGTCAGCGTCAGGTGAGTTTCAAGTAATTTCTTAGCCCTCCGTACAAGTATCTGAAGCTTATCCAGAAGCGTTGGAACAAACCTCCCATCTCCATCTTAGTGATTCCTTTTGAAATGTATTTTTAAGGATAAAATGGAATTCTTAGTAACCGATACTACTGAAGAGGAATCCAGTTGAAGGATGATCTGTGGCTCTTTGGAGAAAATGGTTCAGTTTTTCCGCAACCAGGAACATTAGTGAGAGCCAGCCATCCCCTCTGGCCAGCGGTTCACACTCTCCCAGGCAGAGGCGTCGGATTTCACGCCCTTTCTATCCCCTTGATGGCGAGCACGTCAGTGCCAAGCTGCAAAACATTCTCTCTGACTCCATCGCAGCCCATTGCTGACGGGAGGTGCAGGGCAGACAGCTCTGAAGTATCAGCGGAGCGGTTTCTAAAACATTCTCGTTTTAGCAGAAATGGATGCAGTGGACGTTCACGGCGATTCCTTTTTCCCAACAGGTTCTTAGCATGATTATCAATGCAGCTTACAAACCTGGAAGGGTATTACGGGAATTACAGCTGGTGGAAGACCCACACTGGAATTTTCAGGAGGAGACACTGAAGGCCAAGTAAGTGTTTTCAATTCTGGAAAACCAGGGTTCTCGGCATTCTTTGCCTGCCACTTTGAAACTTGTCCTTCCTCTTTTTCACATGGCCCAGAGAAGTGGAAACCAACAGAAGGCTTGTTGTTCTGCAGTTCTGTGCACCACACACAGAGTTTATTGTGTTAAATATTCAGAATAAAAATGTACTGATGGGTTGTTTGATCCAGAGGGAAACATTTATATAAAGAGAGGATTCCTCTTATCATTATTATACGTTTTTCATTAACAGATCTTAATATCTGTTACTGTAGAGTTTATGCCAGATACAATGTTCCTTACTCTGCGACTTGACAGTTTTAAAAAATAGGAAGAACCAATACCTCTCTTTGGTTTTGGTTAATAGGCTGTGGCTAGACATGTAGTTGGTCACTTATTTTATTTGGAAACAGGCTAATTGGAAAGGTAATGTTTGCTTTGCTTTAAGTTTCTTGAACTCTGAAATTGGGAACACCCCCTGGCCTGCTTTGCGAGAACTCAGTTGTTTAGGAGACAGATAGAAAAAGACCCATGTCTCAAGATAACTTTATGTTTAATAATAGTTTTGGTGGTTTGAGAGGGCTTTTAATATCCACTTCATTCTTTTCAAATGGAATAGATCTTCATCGGTCCACTTCCTGTATAATGGTGTCAAAAGGTATCACTTAGCTGTAACATTTGGAAAATGATGCTGTTTAAACAGTGAACAACTTTTCAATGGCTAGAGCATACCTAAGCCCTCCTTTAGGGAAAGTGCCTGTCCTATTTGTAGTGAAAATTAAGGAATATTAAATAACTTATATGACCAGTGGTATTTTCCTCCATGGTTAACTTACACCAGAACTGAGTACAGACGTGGAGAAATTCACAGTTACTCGCATTCATGGTTAGTTATCCACTCAGCCTTTCCTGTGTCTTTTTTGAGCATCTCTATAATTTTAGATTCAACAAAAGTCATGTATGGTCTAATGATACTCCACTAAACCACAAAAGTTAAAGGGAATACATGTAAATAAGGAGAGTTTTGGTTTGTTGGAAGGTGTCGTGTCAATGAAGGGTGACACCATACCTCACCCTTCCCTTCCTTCCCAAGAAATATTTAATTGAGCTTCACCTGTAGCCCAGAAAAAAATAAAACATGTTATTTTTCCTATCTAACATTCTGTATTTTTCTACTTTATATAAGCTGGAGATCATCAGACACAGTAGAATACTTTGTTATAATGTCGATTCATACTGGTAGTGGTGGCAGGAAACACGGGCAAGTATTTATAGAGAGAAACCCTTCTTACGTCTTGTTTTAAAATGTTTCTGTAAAATTCAGTACATCCAAAATACACCCAAGGATATGGAAATAGTAAAAGTACAACGACCTTAAATTCCATTAAAATCTCCCCTGCTCCCTAAGCTAGCCAGAAACTCACTCCGGATTCCCAGAGTGACAGGGAGAGTTCATTTTGCACTGTTGTCACTCATTTTCCCATTGCCAAGTTGATCAGAGCTTTTATGAAACCAGCCTGATACAATCAAAACAGACACAGCACGACCCAGCCCTGCTGTATCGTAAAGGCAACGTTATTACCTATTATATCAAACCTGACAGCGCGTTCCTTAGCAGAATCTTACACAGCAACTTATAATGAGAAAATGTGTGTCTGAACTGGATTTCAAGTGTCTGGATCACAGCAGCATCTTAAAGCAGCTGCTAACAATGACAGATTTACAGTCAGCGGGAATATCCCTTATAATACTACGTGCTGAGTCACCTCTTTCCTTCTGATGTAAAACGACAACGTTTTAGATCTTGATAACTTTGATGTTTTCATTGGTGCAAAAGGGAGGAGAGAGAGTTGACTTCTTCCCATTTTGCTGAAAGGCTAAGATGCTTTCTTTCGTGAATAAATAAACTCAGCGAGGGCGGAGACCTGCGTTTAAGGCATTCAGTTGTCTTGGTTGTGGTCCTTGAATTATAAAACCACAGAGAGTGTTCTCAGTAAGAAAGGGCATGAGATTCTTCTCTGTAGAGCTTTGGGAACGCTGTCACTTAGCATCTGGGAGTTCTGATTGGTTTTTTCCTCTTCTGAAAAGACCCATTTAGTTGAGAGGATAGGGGTGACATTGACAAGGGTTGATCTGTAAGTAGACGAAAAACGAACACTGTCATCTACAGTTGTCCCCCAATGATTTTGCCTATTTAGCCAGCAACCATACCTTTTATGCTAGAACAAATTATCGAAATGTTTGAACAGTGTATAAGAAGCCTATCATATAATGAGTCTTCAACACGGACTGCAAGGCAGAACCAGGAATAGCTTGTGCTAAAGGAAAAGGGGATGCTAGTGTAGTTCACTTCAGCAGCTCTGGAAGAGAACATTGTTTCTTTCCGATGGATTGAAGTTACTAAATTGACCTACATTATTTAGAATTTCTGGAGGAGGAATTTAGGCTATACCTGGCTATACCTTAGGGGGATTAAAAAAAAAATCCAGTCCTGTACTTTTAGAGACATTTACATGTGTTTTCCAACATGTTATAGAATCTTCCTGAGGGGGAAAAATTGTTGACTCTTGTTTGAATGGCTTTTGTGACAACCTTTATAAAAGCCAGGCGGAGGTTTAATAGATTTTCCCAGTCTCCTTTTGTTACAGTTATGCAGAATATTTAAAGTGGAAATATCCTGATGTAATTTTGAGTGAACTAGATTTCATGATCACTTAGGCAGAAGCAACAAGATAAAGTCAAATCTTTACTTTTAGGTGAGTCACGTTCAGCTCTATGGAAGTGATATTTTGGTTTCTTTTTTCATAAGCAATGACTATTTTGTGTGTGTTTTCATTTATTTTACCTTTTGGGGGGCATTTATTCATGCCCATGCTTTATGAACAGTAAGATGTAATATTTGACTATCAAGGAGACTTATGTGAAAAAGGATTCCCAAACTGAGAGACTTTTCACTGAAGAAAGATTTTGTTGGTTCATGTGTTAATTTTTACTTTGCTCAGACTTGTGAAATTTGCTCTCGTGAAAATGTATGCTGTAAACATTACGTTAAGCAAGAGGGTGAACCCGTTTCTGAAGAGAAGACTGAATTTCGGTGTGTAATAAATTCATCAGGTTATGGGCGTGGCGTTTCTGGGTCACACACAGACCAGTTTAGGATGTTCTGAATTAGAGGTTGTCTTTCATAAAATAAACGCCCACCCCATTTATCACACAGAGTTCCCATGACTTGAAATACAGGAATCAAGAAGGAAAAGAGAAATTTCTGAGGTTGAGTACCTTAAGACTGAAAACTAGTGTTGCACTGACCCTAGTTGTAGATTAAGAATCTACAAGTAAAAGCTTTGTTTTGAAGGAAGTCGGGGCCATCTCTGACTATTTATTGCTAATGAGAAGAGCGATTTTTCTCACTGTGAGCCACGCATCCTTATTTCTGCAGTTATCATCTTTTTTCCCCCTTGTAATTCTTCCTTAAATATTTGAGGATGTGAATTCACCTTGACAGACAGGAGCCTTATTCTCCACTGTCATCATAGTCCTGTCACAAGTAAATCTTGCATCACAAGATTTTTTAAAAAGGTCCTGATATGGGTCATGTTGAAAGATGAATGATACAACTTAGGCCAAATTGAAGTCATTCTGCTTGGATCAGTGTTGGCGTTTTCACTTTGTATTTCTTTTTGACTCAACATCCGTTTTGATTTTTCTCAACTCTTTAACTGAAAGAGAAGAGACCGTTTTCCCCAGAACTCTTGTTTGTCCATCTTCATCTGTCTGTCTCCACCCTGCCACATGCACTCACACGTGGACATAAATCCCTACTTTGGCTGATGGGAAATTATTGGAAGGCTACCCACACTTCCTTATTGATGTCAGGGGGAAAACCCCTTCATCTACCCTCTTAGGTTCAGTACCTGGGAGCCTGCAAACTAAATTGACAAAAGACAGGGAAAAAAAAAAAAAGACCATTTCTTTCCTGGTGCAATGGATGTACAGAAGAAGTGCTCTATGATGTGTAACTCAAAGGGACAGTTAGGGTTTGGAGCTTATACCTAAGTCATCCCTAACCTAGTGGGGGGGAAAGGAGTGGGGAGAAAAGGCCTCTGGGGAAGAACAAATAGGTTTCTTTGGGAAAGACAAGTGGTTTTTAGGAGAAACCTGGGAGATAAGAAAGTTTGGAATAGTTTGTTATGCAGGCAGGAGTGGCCTTTCTGTCTTCTTCAAGGCCATGAAACTCCTCCAAGAGAGGATTTATGGTAGGCTTATCCCTAGGATGAGAAGCGACCCCCAAAGAGGGGATTTATGGCGATCCTCATTGCTCAGAAATTTCTGCCTTTAGTCAGATAATGGAAACTCCAAGAAAGCTGCCTTCTGCATCTGTTGAACCGTAAACATCTTCCTCTTAAAACAGTCTGTGTGTGCACTCTGAGACTCTGAGTGGGTCCCCACGTTCACGGCAGGGAGGCAGTCCTTCCTGGTCCCTCCATCGTGCTGCCTTCTTGTACTGTTTCAAAGTGTGCTCCCCGTCGACCCTGCAATCACGAGGGCGGACAGCAGGTACTCTTAACAACCATTCTGGAACCAGACAACCATTCTGGTTTTCACTTCCTCTATTCAGTAAATTACACGAGATAGTCAACACTTTATTATGATATAAGCTTCGTGTTGGATCATTTTTCCCAGCCATAGGTTAATGTGAGTGTCCTGAGCACGTTTAAGGTAGGCCAGGCGAAGCTCTGATGTTCGCTAGGTTGGGTGCATTACGTGCATTTCCGACTTAGGATATTTTCAACTTAAGGTGGATTTATTGGGATGTAACCCCCATCGGAAGTCAAGGAAGATCTGCATACAGCTGTGTAAAGGAGCAGGTTGACACTGCTGATGAGGAAACCGACAAGGTCAGCCTTCCTTGGTGGTTCTTTCTCTCTCAATTTTGCTTAGTTTTCCAAAAATTAACACAAGTGCTCTCAGCCAGAGCTACCACTACGTGCAGTTTTCCTGGAAAATAAACTATTGTTCAGGATTTCAACTTGAAAATTAGGGTGCACATCAAGGACATAGTTTACTAGGCCCAGCTATTTTGATGTATTCTCATTTCAGTGGACTCTTAAGTTTAGTGAGATGTGAAGTAAATAAAGACATATGATCTGTTGCCAACTGAGAAATTTATCATTATTTTGTACCAATGATAGTTTTAAAAACTGTATTGAAAGGTGACTCAAACCATTTCGAAGAGCTCACCTTTTCAGCCAGCATGGTTTACATCATTATTAAATAGGCATTTGGATGAGGGCTATAGTACTTATTTTTAAAACAGGAGTCCATCCAACCTGCTTTCCAGAAGATCTGGTCTCTAGTTTTTCGCTGGTGACTTCATGTGGTTTTTCTTGGGGAGGAGAAAGGTTTTATTTCTCAAAGGTCATGAGCAACGAGTGACACTATCTAGATTCCAGAAGCATCCTGGAGGGGTGTTCAATTACGTAGACCCCGGTGAGAATACGCCAACTGGGAATCTTTATTTTGGAATCCTGTTTTAGCCCGGTCGCCACATACATTGCCCATGGCGCTGGGCATTTCTTAAAAATATTTTTGTGAACTCATAAGGAACAACGAAAACAAATGACAGAGAAACCACACACAACCTGCTTTGTTTTTAGAAAGTGAATGGGCCGCTTTGGAATCCACTGTACAAAATAGATCTGAGTCAGTGTGTGGTCTCTCCATCACTTTTTCTTCTTTGTTTCTAGGTATAGAGGCAAAACATACAGGGCCGTGGCCAAGATCGTCCGAACATCTGACCAAGTAGCGGATTTCTGCCGCCGTGTTTGTGCCAAGCTCGAATGCTGTCCAAATTTGTTCAGTCCTGTGCTGGTTTCTGAAAACTGCCCGGAGAACTGCTCCATTCACACCAAAACCAAATACAGTAAGTGCAAATCTGAAAAGAACGTTGGTCTGTGGGCCTACCCGCAGACCATGTAGTCATGTAGCTGGTGGGCTGTTTTTTTGTTTGTTTATTTGTTTGTTTTTGTTTAAACACCTTTTGCATAGTTTTTCCTAGGAATTGCTACGGGAGAATTCTTTAAGGTTTACTTAGTAGATACTTGTTTCTCTCCTAGAATAAGGAAGGGATGGGGATGTCTCCAGCTCTGCTGCAACCACACTCCAGGATGAGCTGCTTTGTGGTTCTCTCTAGGTGTCAGACACTAATGGATAAGTGTTTGTTCACACCCAAGAACCCCATGGCGTTTCTTGACGGTTTTATAAGTGCCGTCTTTACGGACCAAATTCAAGTGGAAGATACTGGAAATAGACAGCTTTAGTCCTGAAAGAAACCTACACTAGTCGGTCATTTTGCATATAAGGAGTTTGAGGTGTGGAGGCTGAGTGACTTTCCTCTCAGGTACAGTGGTGTGGGGATGTGTGGACACGTGCTTCACTGCAGGGTGGGAAACAGCCGCCGTCATCCAGGAGCCGTGCATTTGGCATTTTCCTTTGTATGCCTCCAGCCGTAGATAAAGGTTCCTTTGCTGCATCTGGTCCTTTTCTGGAATAATGGGAGTTCCATAGGGAACAGTTGAGGCTTTGGCTAATGAGGAAGCATCTCAGTGTTGATCACAATTGAAAACTGGACCCATAATAGGTTTCAGTTAGTTGATTATACATTCAAATGATAAAATATAGCAATCATTATTGAAAGTTGGTAAATAATTTTCTAACTATTGCTCTAGGAGGTAATACAGACGTATAACTCTGTTATTGAATTCAGAAGTAATGAAAGTCTCCACTGAGAGAAAAGAATAAAGTGTGTAGTTATGTAGTAGGGAATGAACACTATTTGAAAAGACAGAAGGTGCCCCGTTAATTTGGGCTGTGTGTTTGCCAGTTGGTCTTGGTCAGATCGAGAGATGGGGAAATCCTTCGTGACCAGGGCCCTCCAGTAGGTGTTCACTGTGCTTGTTCATTCTTCAAGCTTCAGACTCGGGGGCAGCTGTCGGAGCATCTCCAGTGGGCGTGGTTGCCACCACGGTGTGCAGTATTGGGGGCAAGGAAGGGCAGCAGAGAGAAACTCCTGAAATAACTCTAAGCTTGTTTGGCTCACCTTCTGTCTCAGTCTGCTCGGGCCGCCACAGCAAAGTCCCACAGACTGTGGGGCTTAAACAACAGACATCCATTCCTCCCAGTTTTGGAGGCTGCAAGTCCAGATCGAGGCGTCAGCAGGGCTGGTTTCTCCTGGGGCCTCTCTCCTTGCCTTGCAGTCGGCCGCTTCCTCGCTGTGTCCCCACAGGGTCCTCCCTCTGTGCGTCCCTGTTGTCTCTTCCTTGTCTTGTCAGGATATCGGTCCTGTTGGGTCAGGGCCTCACCCTTATGACCTCATTAACTGTAATCACCTCCCTAAAGGCCCACCTCCAG
Source organism: Globicephala melas (assembly GCF_963455315.2). Taxonomy (NCBI): domain Eukaryota; kingdom Metazoa; phylum Chordata; class Mammalia; order Artiodactyla; family Delphinidae; genus Globicephala; species Globicephala melas. Next base: position 24,074,186 of record NC_083315.2, read on the forward strand.
GTGCAGTCACATTGGGGGTTAGGGCTTCTACATTTGAATTTGCAAAGGGTTGTGCGGGTGGCAGGTGACACTGTTCTGTCCGTAACAGCTTGTAAACACGAGGGCACTGGGGACAGGTTTCCCTCCTGTGGAGCTGTTTTCTCAGAACTGTTTCCTGAGGTGTAAATGGGATGTGAATTTTTGGGGTTTTTTTTTTTTTGCGGTACGCGGGCCTCTCACTGTTGTGGCCTCTCCCGTTGCGGAGCACAGGCTCCGGACGCGCAGGCTCAGCGGCCGTGGCTCACGGGCCCAGCCACTCCGTGGCATGTGGGATCTTCTCGGACCGGGGCATGAACCCACGTCCCCTGCATTGGCAGGCAGACTCTCAACCACTGCGCCACCAGGGAAGCCCCGGGATGTGAAGTTTCGATGGTCTCAAATGACGGAATGATCTCTCTCTCACTTTCCCCCTCCCTCTCCCTTTAGTTTTCCTTCTCTCCTCCTTCTGCCTTGCTCCTGTCTCTGTCCTCCCCATCCATGCATGCCCGTGGGTGTAACCTTTTAATGACGTTTGTAATCTCATCATCTCTCTCCCTGTAGCTTATTATTATGGGAAGAGGAAGAAGATCATTAAGCCCCCGATTGGAGAAAGCAGTGCTGAAAGCGGACACCCTAAACCGGCCAGACGCAGGAAACGACGAAAATCCATTTTTGTGCAGAAGAAACGGAGGTCCTCTGCCGTGGGCTTTGCCGCAGGCTCCGGGGAGGTACGTTCTGCTCGGAAGCTTCCCACATTCGATCGGGAAGCGCCGCCCTGGCTTCACAGCCAAGGCCAGGTTGAAGTCTGATGCTAAATGCTGAGAATCGTGCACTGCCAGAACCCCCTCCTTCGTTGTCGAACGCAGACTTAACATTGCAGCGTCTCGGCTGGGAAGGGGCTGCAGGTGGGACCCGGGGGGGGACCATGGGATCCATCTTCCGAGGCCTCCTTGGACACATCTCGGTGGGAGGGTGGCACCGGCACCTGGGGTGGAGTTGCGGGCCCCCTCCCCCGCCTTCCCGAGGCCCCCTCCCCCGCCTTCCCGAGGCCCCCTCCCCCACCTTCTCGGAGGCCCCCTTCCCCACTGCCTCAGTGCATCTTCCGTCCTCCTAGGAAAGTGAAGAGGAGGATGCGGGCGCCCTGGACGATGACACCGGGAGTGAGGAGACCGGCTCCGAGCTCCGTGATGACCAGACGGACACATCCTCGGCCGAGGTGCCCTCCACCCGGCCCCGGAGGGCCGTGACCCTGAGAAGCGGCTCGGAGCCTGAGCGCCGGGCGCCCGTGGAGAGGACGCGGAGGGGCCAGAGGGCCCGGGCCACCCCCAGTGCCGAGGGGGCCCCCAGGGGCCCGGCCTCCAGCCAGGAAGCAGCAGAGGTAAAGCTCAGGCCACTTCAGCTGGCCCGTCTGGTGTCCCCAGTGGGGCAGCACGGGACCTCACTTGAGGGACCCCTGTTTAAGTTAAACACTAGCAGCTGCTCCGGCTGTGTTGCTAAATCAGGGGCAGAAAGCTTGGTGATTCCACATCCCACGGAGCAGGACGGTGAACCTCAGGATGGGGTTCTGGGAGAAGTAATAGCACCTCTTTTTCCGGAAGGTTTTAAAACCACAGGGATCAGGAGAACAGACAGAATAAGTCCTCAAGGTCTCATTAAACACTAGGCTTTCCCTCCTCAGGAGACCTTGTGGTGCTATAAAGTGTGTAGTCGGGGTATCTGGTCTCCCCTGAGCCCACGTGTTACACGATCATCTGGAAGGTCGCTGGCACCAGCGTCACACACGTAACTGGGGGCATAACGGCCTCGCGCGCCTACACCGGCGCCTGCCCTATCTCCTCCTCGACCAGAGATCCCGCACTCAGCCCCAGAGCTCCTGAACTTGGGGGTCAACAGCGGCCGTCACTGTGCCTTTTTTTTTAACCTCTAAAGATACACAAGTCTTTGGAGCAAAGTCATAACCCAGACGAGTTGCTAAGAGCATCCCTGGATACCGGTCGCCTCTGCACCTGTCCAGGTGCCTCGTGAGGAGGCCGCGAGTGGTCCAGAAAGCCCAGGTCCAGCCCTCAGGGTTCAGAGAGGGTCCTGCCATCCGGGAAGTGAGAAAACAGCCTCCTGCTTCCCTTCCCTCTGCAGGCGGTGAAGCAAGAGGAGGAGGAGAGGCTGGTCCTGGAGAGCAACCCCTTGGAGTGGTCGGTGACAGATGTGGTGAGGTTCATCAAGCTGACGGACTGTGCCCCCCTGGCCAAAATATTTCAGGAGCAGGTACGGGGTTCCGCTGCGCAGCAGCTCTTCTGGTTCTGAGCCTCCGGGTCTTCTGTGTCACCTGGCTTCCTGGGGCTTGGCCTCAGCAGGGGGTGGGGGGTTCCTCGTCCCTGGGGGCAGGGGAGCAGGACACCCGGGCTCCACGTGCGGTCCCACCTGCAGCTCCGTGGGGGTCTCTTGGCCGTGCAGTGGAGACGGCAGCTCCGGCCTCTACTAGGGGTTCTCAGATGCCCCTTGGTGAGGGCTGGGTCTTATGCAGCCTGGCCTGGCTGGAGGTCAGGGCTCCCAGCTCTGCCTTGGCTGGAGGGTGCGGTGCGCGTTGTCCCGTGGTGGAGCAGTTATCGTCTGAAAGACTTTTGTCTCCCCAGCTCCCCCTTTCCAGTAGAGAGAACAGGCTTCCGTTGGCCCTCTTTTCATTTGTGCCCGTTGGCATTTCTGGGCTGCCAGCTTGTGTAACACTAAAGACATAGGAGGCCAAAAAACAAAAGCTCAAAGGACTGGCTACCGTGTCAGATCTGGAGTCCCACTGTCCCTGGCTGGTCTGCCTTCTTTTCTCCACCTTCCAGAGTCTTCTTATGTTTGTCTTATTTATAACATTCAGGGCTTTTACTTCTCGAGAGAAAGAGGGAGAAGTCTACTTGATCTTCCCAGAGGCAGAAGCCCTCGGGCCGTTGCGCTTTATTTAACGCTGCTTTTGTCACGGTTTTCTTACTTCCTTCACTTCTTTCTTTGTAAATTATTTTAAAGCCCATGGTATGTTAGGTACTACGGTAAACTATGGATAAATGGGCGAACTATTGATATAATTTATACCTTAAAAGTTTTCAATCTAGCAGATGAAATGATATGCCATAAGGAAGGAGGGTTTTTAATCTATATTATCCCTTAAGTTAGTATGAAAATAAATCCCCACTCTAAACATAATCCACCTTGCACACTTCTCACTGGCCTCACATGAAGGTTCAGGTGGAAGCCTGTCACGTGCTCTACCATGTTTGCTCAATTTGTTGCATCGACATTTCTTGCATTGTTTCACAGTGTAAGCGTCTTTCACGACCTTGCATTTCACTAAAGTACTGTTTTCCACGTCATAAATTAAATATATGTCCATCTAGCTTTTTTTTTTAGATTATACAAACCAATAGTCTAGAAAGAGGGTAATTCAACATTAAATCATTAAGAAAACAAGAAAGGCCTCTGATTTCCCCTGTAACCAGTGAACTTCTCAGATTTTCTCCCAAGGCCACCAAAATGCAGTAACGAATTATAAAAAGCAAATTAATGTGGTTCCCAGCTCCTCCCAGGAGAGGGGAGTTCTCAGTGTTCCCAAGGTTTCCACTGATGGAATATTAGCGTCTTCTGTAGACACCCAGTAAGTGCACCGAACGAGTGAATGGTGGCTGGAAGGCCAGGCCACCTCCTCGCTGTCTGACAAGCTGCACTTCCTCTCGGGGCGACACTTAAAAGCAGACAAAAAGAAAAAGGTTCCTTGTCCGTAAAGAACGTGGTAATGAGCATGTCCCTTCATTTAAACACACAAACAGGAAAGAAAGAGAATTGTGAGAAACGTGAGGACTCACGTGATTTGGGGCTTGTTGAGAAACTGCATCTCGGTCTTGCAAACAAGAACAGAGCAGAAGGTTGAAATCCTGCTTAAAGCATATGGCCCGATGCAGCATGTTTCCGGTCTGGTGTTTATTACTAGCAGCACCTCGAAAACAGCGTCACATTTGTATACGTGACGAGTGCTGATGACACGGATTTAACACGTGTTCCAGCCGGTCCTATGTTCATTCAGTCTGCACCCACTGAGTGTCTGGTACAGACCTTGCAGTATCCACGAGGCAGATACAGAAGGTATCGGTCTGTGTTAGTCTCAGGGCTTGTTTTGAGACTCACGTGCCACTTTGAACTGACAGATGCTTTCCAGTTGGGCCTCTCGTGGGACAAAGAACAGACGCTATTTGTGCTGTGAAGGGCAGACAATAAATATAAATATATATAAATATATATAATAAATATAAATATCTGGTAATAAGCAAGAAGGTGAAGACAAAGCTGATTTGTGAAAAAGGCTAAAATACTACTTATACTGAATCATCCTTAATTGGATTTTAATCCCTGTTTATAACAACATCTCGGGAAGTTTCGTGCCTTCCCAAGCCAAGGCATCTAAGAAGGAAACATTCCCGACACTCGGCCACTTCTAGGATCAACAAGGGGCATCTGTTCACATCACCTAAAAGCTTGGCCTTACATACCTACTTATTTCTCTCATAAGAGAGAAAAATAGGTAGAATTTAATTGATTATAGCCTTATTTCTATTTAAAGTTCTATGTTAGACCGTTTCATCTGTCACAGTAAAAGGCTGTTCCCGGCGGGGCTACCTGAAGTCCGTGGGCACCTGAGCGTGTATTTTGTTCAACCAGACCTTTAATTACTAATTTGTTCTATCACCTTTGAGGCCAAACGCCACAGCTCTGATTTGATGGGGCCTCCAGTGGGTCACTCCAGGCGTCGTATGAGTTTTTAGATGAATGAGGAGGAGCTGGGGGTTTATCCACCAGCATGTGAGAGAAATCACAGCGGGTGGAGTCACAGCTACGCGCCTTCACTCCCTGGATTCTGAGTCATAAATTCAGAGACTACCGTAATCATGGAGCATTTAGAAAAATTATAAACTTCCCATTACCAGAATATATGCTTTTTAACTTGAAATGTTATAGTAACTGCTTAAAAAATCTATACTCTATAATTTCATGTTGCAAATATGTACATTATACAGGGAGACTCCACACGTCTATAAAAAGCAGGAAAGTCTTAAATAAAATTTTGCCTATTCATTCACCTTTTGTGAATCAGAGCCATGCAATAAGCAAACTACCCAAATTAGTGGTTTACTTTTTTTTTTTTCACGGTACACGGGCCTCTCACTGCTGTGGCCTCTTCCGTTGCGGAGCGCAGGCTCAGCGGCCACGGCTCACGGGCCCAGCCGCTCCGCGGCATGTGGGATCTTCCCGGGCTGGGGCACGAACCCGTGTCCCCTGCATCGGCAGGCGGACTCTCAACCACTGCGCCACCAGGGAAGCCCTAGTGGTTTACTTTTAATGAAGAAATTCCAGGATGCTTCAGGTGTAATCCACATTTAGACTAATTCCCTCCTCTTTCTACTTCTGTAAGCCCTGAATATCCCCTCTAAGGAACCACCAACTCCTAAACTGACCTCTGTATCAAAATAAATGTGATTTTCCCATGTACTAAGTATCACTTTTATGTTCTGTATTTTATCTTATTTCATTTCTTAAAAATGAGTAGTCCATTTATGGTAATTCTGTATTTAATAGAACAAGTGATTTGCCAGCCATTCTGAATTATATGGGAGCATATTTCTAAAAATTAAATCAACTGTGAGGTCTGTAACTACATGACCAATGAAAAAAATAACTTCTTTGGAACCAAAACAAAAGCTACGATGAGAGGGATTATAAGGGGGGGGTCCCCCCGCCCCCTCAGTTTTTCACTCCTTACAGTGGTGACTTGCATGACTTCACTCCAGTAGCTGGAATTTAGCACATTATTTCTCACAACTCATTTGCTAAGATAATTCTGCAGAACTCAAACTACAGTTTGCTGGTCCTTCTATAACTTGCACACCTTTATAGATTTAAAAAAAAAAAACCTAATGATGCAATCAGCAGGTGGAATTTTCTTGCTAATTTTGTTTAACTCTCCCTTTAAATACACCATTCTTATTTCTAGTTAAACCACATTTTTAGATTGCCAGCCTGGCATCTGACAGACAAATACCTCTCTGCCTTTGTAAAAATGCTGAGTACCCCTGAGCTGTATCCATTTTAGCATTCTCATCCAGAGTTTCCAAGACAGAGGGCTGAAATATATCCATCGTAATAAACGACAGGTTAGTTCTCCATGCCGGGAACCCCAGTTCTAGGAAATTTGAGGAAGCTCACAGATGCCCCAGCCTGTGTTCTCCTTGCCTTAAATGCCATTTCGAAATCTCCCATCGCTCTTCCAAGGATCAGCTGTCATCCGAGCACCTACATGTGTGCTGGCATGGTGCTGGGCACTGTGGGCGTGGGATGGGAGGTCACGACCTTCTGATGCTCAGGTTTCTCCAAGTCGAAGGAGGTGAATCATTGAGAAAGCCCTTGATTTCCTGTTAGCCGATGATGTGTAAGATCTCTCCTCAACTCAACAAAAATTTACAGATAACCTACGTGCAAGGCACTCTATTAAAAGCTGCCTGAAGACAAAGGTGGGTAAGATGCTTGCAATTCTAAATGCTCCCGATCGACTGGGGACAACAGACACATCAGCAGCTGGCAGCAGCACATAAGAGACTGAAACAGTGTCATCCTCGGTGCAGGAGAGGACACAGCTGTAGGCAGAGAAATCTGGGAAGATATAGCCTAGAATCGGGCCATAGAAGGCGATGCCGACTGCGGGAGTGAGGCCGGGTCAGCTGAGCCAGAGCACACACGAGGGGTCTTTTCAGGAAGGTGAGGGAGGTGGGCTTACAGCTGAGGTCCCTGGCGCAGCTGCTGGCTGCGAGGTTGGAGAGCAGGGCCGTGGTCCACGTGCCTGATAGTCAGTCATGCTACCTGTCCAAACAACGTTTTCCCAAAAAGTGTCCCGGGAAAGAGTCCAGATTCCTTATCCAACTTTGTAAAAGTAATTTGGCAGTTTTAGCACTTAATCTTGAGGCCCCACTTTATCTCAGGCATATTTTACGACACCTCATCATTTTGGGAATCCTTGCGTGTCCGTTGTGCGCTTCTGAACGCTGCGCCACACACTTGGAAATGCATCTTGTGTTTCTCGAAGTCATGTCACTCTTCCGATGAGCTTGGAATTTGATAGCAGCAGCCACCCTGGTGCTGACTGCACAATCAATTATAGGACCGCGGGACCAAGCACATTTGTCCCAACAGGCAGGAGGTCAGAGTTCGGGGAGTCATTTATGGAAGTGGATCAGACTCTGTGCATATGTAAACCGGCGTGTCTTCATGGTTGATTTAAGGCGCTGTGGATCCCCCAGGGTTAGCACTTGGACCGTATGGGAAGGAATCCATGGTCCTCAAAGCTCCATAAACACTGCGTTTACTCCGACTCTCTGCCCTGGAAAAGACAAACTGAAGGACCATCTCTGAGTTTCTGTTTGGGGATTTGGAGACCCCCTCCCCACTGGATGTGAGTTTTTATTTTGAGGCTATATGCAGCTCAGTCAGTTCCCTGTCATCGTCCTCATTTCTTCCCATAAGAGAGTAGGGAGTCCTCGGGAGCTGAGGACTTGACTTAAAGGAGCTACTCCTGGTCCCTGTCAGCCTGCTTGAGGCACCTCGCAGGAAGCACTGGGGGGGGTGCATTCTGGTACATTCCAGCGCACCCGACAGACGGCACAGCTCTCCCTGCAGGAGCCTCCTGACACTGCTTGTGGTGTCTGTGCTATAGACTGAATGTCTATGTCTCCCCCAAAACCCATATGTAGAAATCCTAACCTGACTCACTGGAGGTGAGTCTTTTGGGAGGTCATGAGGGTGAGGCCCTCACGATGGGATCAGTGTCCTTAAAAAAGAGACCTCAGGGCTTCCCTGGTGGCGCAGTGGTTGGGAGTACGCCTGCCGATGCGGGGGATGCGGGTTCGTGCCCCGGTCCAGGAGGATCCCACGTGCCGCGGAGCGGCTGGGCCTGTGGGCCGTGGCCGCTGGGCCTGCGCATCCGGAGCCTGTGTTCCGCAGCGGGAGAGGCCGCAGCAGTGAGAGGCCCGCGTACCTCAAAAAAAAAAAAAAGAGACCTCAGACAGCTTCCTCCCTGCTGTGAGGACACAGCGAGATGTCTATGAACCTGGAAGCAGGTCCTCACCAGACACCCCACTGGATCTACTTGATCTTAGAATTGCAGCCTCCAGAACTGTGAGAAATCCATGTTGGTTGTTTATAAGCTACCATCCCATCCCATGGTGTTCTTTTATAGCAGCCGGAACAGACTAAGGTAGCCCAAGAATACCCTATTCTTTCTCCTCCACTTCTGTTCACCTTCCAGATTCTCTCTTACCCTCTCCTTTATTTAAAAAAAAACCCAACTTTTATTGAGGTACAGTTGACGCACAATATTGTGTAAGTGTCAGGTGTACAACTAGTGATTCACAATTTTTAAAGGTTATATTATGTTTATAGTTATTTCAAAATATTGCCTATTTGGGGGCTCTTAATCCCCACCCCTGTCTTGCTCCTCACCTCCTTTTCTCCATCTTTTACCCTTTTCTTTTACCCTTCTGTTGACTTTTAAGTTTACCGAGGCCAATTCTTCCCATTTATTTATTCAGCAGATGTTTAATGAGCACCTATTATGTGCCCGGCAGGCATTTTTCTAGGTGCTGAGGATAGAGCAGGGGAAAACAAAACCCCGTGCCTACATTGATTTGCCTTATCGCAAGGCAGTCAATCAAAGGTGAGGCCACCCTGGCTCCCCCAGCCGGGGCGAGTGTCCCAGGGCCCATCTCTGGCTCTGGGTATCTTTCCAAATTTGCTGTTGGTAGCTACTTGCGCAGGTGTTTCTGCTCCCCGCTGCAGAAGGCGGAAGCCGAGTCTCACTCATTTTGTATCTCCCACATCTCCTTTGGGGTCTGACATATGAATAATTTAATAAATATTTGGCAAAGACATGAAAACAGCTTTAAAAGGCTTATAACACCTCCCCCAAAATTAAGATCCATGAATTTAGGAGGGCATTCCTTCTCTTTCCTTGGCTGTGGTGTGTCAGGAAAGTGTAGAAACTTTCACTTCAGAAAGAAAACCAGTGAGAAATACCGATTCACATCAGAGATGCAGATGCACTGAAATGCTTTGATTGAGAACTAGTCTGTGCCTACAGAAGAGTATGTGTACTGTTTGTACATATGGGGCCTATTAATAAAAGGGACACCCATGAAAGCCACTAACCCAAGGAAGAATCAGGAACTCTGCAACATGGCTGCATGTACCAAGGCCAGCCTCCCTCTCACACTCCCCTTTATTTCCACTGGTGGTTAATGCTACTCTGAATTTTGTGTTTATCGTGCTCTTGTTTGATTTCCAAAATGTTTCCCGGACTAGCATATGAAGGTGCCTTTCTACTCGTCATGCAGAAGCTTCTGTGTCAACACTTAATATTGTCAGACTTCTTAACTTTTGTGGGTATAGAATTATATTGTCGTGTGGGCTTAATTTGCACTTCCCTGATTCCTGATAAGGTTAAGCATCTTTTCTTCAATTTTTCACCATTTTTGTTTCATCTGTGAAATACCTACTCGTGGTTTTTGCCTAATTTAAAAAAAAAGTTCATCTTCTTTTTATTGATTTGTAGTAGCGCCTTCTGTATTCTGGATACTGCTGCCATGCTTTGTCAGTTGTTTACGTAGCAGGCTTTTTCCCCCCGGTTTGTGGTTGGTTTATCTGCTTTACAGTAAACTTTAATGCATCCGACGGGAAGCAGCCGAGTTCTGGCCAACGCGCTTTCTCAGCAGACTCAGGTTGCCACCTCCTAATAAAGGTCCTTGCCTTCAGCCTCTCATCCCTTCCCCACCCTACCGCCTAATTCATTCTGATACCCTGTGGCCAATATTAGGTTGCAGACGCACCTGATAAAGTCACTTATCTGCTTAACGTCCTTCAGTGACTATTTATCACACATCTCCAGAAAAAGTCCCCAGTTCCTGTCTGGGCCCATCTCAATTCTGCCTTCAGTGTCTCCCTGCACCCCTTGAATTCCATGCACTGATGAACCACTTGTGTTCTCTGAGTCCATCCTCACCTTAATACTTCCCACTGGTGCCCTAGGTCTGAGTACCTCATCGTCCAGTCTCTGAAGCCTTCCTTGACTCCTGTAAGATCGGCTCTGTAGCCTGGCCTGATGGGGCCTGTAGCACTACGTCCATACATTAAGTTCCCTATATCATAGGGGTCTGCTTATTTGTCTACCTCCCTTAAGATTCCTGGCGTCTCCAGGGCAGGAGTCTTTGTTTTGTTCAGTGTGATGCACCCAGAGGCCTTCAGAGTGCCTGGCACCTAGTAGGTGCTCAATAAATGCCCACTGAGTGATTAAATCAGTGACATCCTCCACTCAATGTGGTGCAGGCATATGGCAGCCACCTTCACTGAAACTGACTGTGGAGAGTTACACAAATATTTTAGGGGTGATTTTCAATTGTAATTAATCTGTGTGTCCAAGGATAGCCATCACAACCTGGTGCAGATGTGAAGAGCTAAGCTACAATTTTCCCCCCAAAGCTGAATTTCAGAAAACCATGATTGTAGTTCCACCGCTGTCTCTCACCAGCTATGTGATCTTAATTAGATCAGCCAGTGTTGCTGGCCTGCACTCTCCAGGTCTAGTTTCAATAGAATATATGTGGATTTGGCTCTGAAAGTGGACTCAGCTAACAGGCCCCAGGCCACGGGGTACCATTATTTGCTTCGTGGTCTTATAGGTAGCATGTGAAAAGAATGTAAAATAGCGTGTAAAGGCACATGTAAAGGGAAAAAAGATACAGCATCAGAAATTCATTGACAGTTTTATGAGCTTGTCTCCTGCTTTCAGGGCCTACTCAAGGCCGCTCTGCTCACTTTGTGGTTTGACGAGGTCAAGTTTGAGTCTTGGTTGAGACGTGGCTTACAGTCGCACACATCACAGCCAGTGCTTGTCCATAATTTAACAATAATAACTGGCATTTGCGTTGATGCTTTTTAAGTTCTTTATGGCTTCCATACGTCTTAGGGGATAATAGTGCATCAAGGTGGCTTTCAAAACCTATCAAATAAATGATGTTGTTCATCCTTAACATTAGTCTTTGAAGGCAAGGCTAACAGTTATACCCATTTTGGGTTTTTTTGCTTTAGTTGCTTTCAAGACAGCTAAATAAACCGTTAGTTTGAGAAAAAAAGCTGCCTGTGTGAAACTCACCGACACGTGGTCTCTGAGATGCGTGCCTGCGTCGATGGTGGGGCTGCCGCGTCTCTGTGGCTCACGGCAGCCCTGGGGCACTGCTTCTCTGCGTGGCGGAGAGCCTGGTGCGTGTGCCGGCTTCAGGGTCTGCACCTGTTCCACCACGACCTTTATCATTACCTCGGGCCTGCAGGCTCTTGGGCCCTCGTTTATTTCCTCCAGAACATGAAGCCTGGGTGAACAGGAAAAGGGGTTGCCCTGACACTCAGTAACCCAATCAAATGATGTCTAGATAAATAAACCCGATTCTTACAGGAAGCAAGCTGGTGAGAGGCAAAGCCCACTGGGGTGATCGTAAAGCCTTGGGCTGAGCCTTCGTGCCCTTTCTTTCTACAGTGAATGCAGTTTCACGGTGATTGAGTGAATATCTCCATCGTGGGGACCCCTGGGTGTGGATGCAGAAGGGCTAAGTAAGATAGCACAGGGAGTAGACCTCAGACTCCTCATTCTGGGTGACACAGCTTGTAAATGCGGGGGGTGTGTGTGTGTGTGCACGTGCGCACACACACACATGTCCAAGTACATGTGCCCCCCTCTGTGGAAGATCGTGCTGTGGCATCTTCTCACCCCTTCTGATGGTAAGCTGTCAGGGCTTGGCAGGGAAGAGAGAACGTTTCTCTTGTTCCTGGAGAGCCCTTTCCAGGGCTTAGGTAGTCACAGCAGAGCAGGGGAGGACACCAAAGCCCAGGAAGGATGGATCTGGGGGCCTGGGGCTTACCAGCAAGAGGCGATGGGCTTAGGGAGAGCCCAGTCCAGCTCTTCATCCCCTCCAGCCCAGGCTGGTGAATTTCACAGCAGCCAGTGTTATCTCAGCAGAAAGATTTCATTAGCCGCGAGATCAGGCAGTCATCAAGCCAAGTCGCCGTCTCGGCCCGCTCTCTGCAGGCTCAGAGGGCACGAGAGCCGCCCCCATGCCCTGGGCCTGGCATGAAGCCCGCCGTGGCTCACGTGTTCCCCACCCCCTACCCCCGTGCACCTTGTCCCGCCTGGGCGCTAACCCGGCTTTGTCTCCTGGCAGGATATCGACGGCCAGGCGCTCCTGTTGCTGACGCTCCCCACAGTGCAGGAGTGCATGGAGCTGAAGCTGGGGCCCGCCATCAAGCTATGCCATCAGATCGAGAGGGTCAAGGTGGCCTTCTATGCCCAGTACGCCAACTGACCCCACCCGCTCCGCCCGCTGTCCCGGTGACGCAGCGCCTCATGTCTCGAAAGGTTTCCGGGACTGGAACTTCCTTTTCCCCGGGACGTGTGAGGCGGTGCACATGCTGTGTCCCCACAAGGCGAGAAGCGCGAGGGCCTCCTCTGCCCACCAGCCTGCTCGAGGTTTCCATGTTTCCAAAGCACCCCGGGCCCCGCAGCAGTGGCTCCCGGAGGGTGTGAATTTCAGCTCATACCCTGCAGATGTGGACATGCATCTCTGCAGACCACGCCCCGCCTTTTTCCCACCCCAAACCAGGCAGCTTCCTCGGAACAAGGTTTCCTAAACCAAGGCCCACACTTCTTTGAAAACTAAGGTGCAGGTGATGTCTTTTAGGGTGTGACCCAGGAGGAGGCCTTGCAGACGGCTTTAGTGTCATTGTTCCCAGGCACGTCCATAGATGCTTCTTTCAGGTCGACACGCGTGGACCTGTCACTGCAGTTTGATCTGGTGGTGACTCATTTCTCACGCACAGCTCTAGGCGATGTTTCAGGATGGCGGTTAGCAAAGGAGGGACTCCGCCTGTCGGAGGAGACTTCAGGAAGTCTGGGCAGAGAAGGAAGGCCGGGTGTCATGACAGGGAGATGGGCATCCAGGAAGTCTGCAGGGAGGAGGTGTGCTTGCAGCCTTGTACAGAACCTCCGATGTGCTCATTTAACTGTGACCAGGTGAGGAAGGGTCTCCTCTAGCCTCTGGGGCATTTTGAATTGTGTATTGAAGGCAGAGCTTCATTCCAGAGAACAAGAGTGGAGAAAAAACCCGAGGGAAGCTGTTGATCCAACAGCTCCTTCCCTTAGAGGGACACTGTACCGGGTCTCCCGAGGAGGTTCTCTCCAAGCCCCGTCCTGCTCAGTCACCCCTGCCCCAGCACACGCCTCTACCACAGGGTGACGAGGGGCCCTGGCCCTGGAGGCAGCCCCACGTTCTGCTGGCTCGGCCATTGACTGACCCCATCATCTGGGCTGACTTTGAATCACCCTGGACCTCCTTCCGGTAGAGTAACCGGTTTGAACTCTTAGGCGTGTGGCACTGACACGTGTGCCCCTGTCCCTATCCTGCTCCTGCTGTCAGGGAAGAGCCCACGTTGGCCAAAGCGAGAAAAAGAAGAGTGTAATTCCTGCAGCTCACTCCGGCTCTGGTTTGCTTAGGACATTTCTTGGCTGTTTTCATTAAGTGGATCTAGTGATTTGTAGAGAGATGCGTGGCTCCGGGGACCAGCTGGTCTTTTGTACCAGGTGCTTCGTCTGTGTGCACCCTGGACGGATCCAGTGTATTCTTTGAAGCCCAAACGGACCACTGTATTCTGTGCTGGTTGTTGCCCAGATGCCTTTTTAAACTTGTGTGAGGGAGCTCAGGCTCCACGTTGCCCAGGAAGAGCGGGTCCTGCACACCCTCCTCTTCCTCTGGGAGCGTGGTTACCTTGACCTCTTCTCTTTGACGACAGTGCCAGCAGTTCCAGGCAGAATATCCTGGGCTGGCTGACGAGCTGTTCATGTTCCTGCCACGTGAGGGCTGGTTACCTGTCAGATTTCGAGAGGCTCCGTCACTAAGGCTAACCTTTGTCAACGTTCTGTCACCGTTACCGATGAAAAGAGACAACATACATTTAGTGGTCGAGACTGTGGTCGCCCTGTAGCTGATGCTAAGTCAAGTTTAAACGTTTGGCACTGGGCTTGCCCGGTTGCCTCTGCTGGGAGGCCCAGTGCCTGGCCTGTGCAGACGGGCAGCGTCCGTGAGGACCCCAGCCTGGCCTGCGGTCCCGTTTCTCTCTTCGGTTCCCCACCGCTGCCTCCTCAGCCGTGTGCTTTTGGCCTTAAACGCTCAGTCCCGTGGAGTTGAACACTGTCAACCAGTTGGAAAGGGCATCCTTTCCATGGTGTGGGGCATTTTCCCGTTGCTGACGCGTCTGTGATCCTTCACTGTGGCCTTTTTGAGCTGAGTTCTTCCCGTTGCCTGTGGGACGGGAATGAAGGGATGTGAGGGCTGCAGCCTCCTTTCAGAATGCATGGCACCTTCTCGTGCCCGTTCCAGGAATGGCCCAGAGGAAAGGGTGCTGCATGAGAATAAGTGGATCTCCGGGGCGTAGGGGGAGTCCCTGGGGCCCACCGAGAGGAACTGGAGGCCTCCCGCCCGGCAGCCCAGCCACCATTGCTCGGGAGGCATCCTCTTCCCGAGGGACCAGATGCCCAGAACTCTCCTTGTGCTCGGTCTCTTTGTGGGATCCGCCCTGTCAACCACATGCGCTCGGCGTGTGCCTGGCGGGGAGACGGCTGCGGCCGAGGCATAGGCCACCCGGCTCTGGGGCAAGCGTCCTAAAGGCTGTCTGCGTGCCATCTCCCTGCCCTGCCGCGAGCCAGGAAACATTTTAGGGGCAGGAAGATGCTTTCGCTCTGAGTGTTGCCAGCGTTGCCCTCCAGTTCAGATTCTTTGGGGACATCCGTGATGGGGGTCTGTGCTTCTTCACATCAGCAGGACTTGGGCTGCAGAAGTGTCAGGTGGTGTTCATTTCTCTGTAGGATTCACCTCTCACCAGCTTCTGCCTTAGAGAAAGGACCAGTTTTCAAGGAACATTTTACAGTGTCATTACTCTGTCTTCGTCCCTTATGGCGGGAAGAGTTGCTCTCACACCTGTAGCCCCCAATGCACCCCAGCCCCTAAGATAAACGTTTCTTGGTTGAAACACTTCAGCTGGCAATGCCCCCTCCCCTCTTCTTCCCCAGATGCTCCTGTCTCCCCACTGTCTCTCTGACAGCGCTTTGGGGTCAGAGTCCTCTGCTCTGTGTACCTGCGTCCGGCATACACCAGGCTGCTTATTACCTCTGGGAACGGCCCGAGAACTGTGTTCCCCTTCCCGGCCGAGCAGACCCTGCAGTCTGTATGTACGGTGTGTATCACTTGAAAAGCAGAAATGCCACCTCATCTCTAAGGCCGAGAGTCCACCATGAGTCCCGCCCTAAAACTAATGGAGCTTGTATCGACCTCTGACCTCTTGCCTGTTTTTGTCCTGTGTGAGGAAAATATCCTGTCCACAAAAATAGAAACGTAGAAAGGCCACCATTCCGGAAGAACTTCTTGGCTTTAAAAAGAAAAATAACAGCAGCAAAAACCCAGTTTCCTTCACCACAGAGTTGCAGAGCGTGGAGAAATCCATCACTTTTAAAATTAGGTTCATGTGATCAAAGTTTGATGACTCAGAGTGCTTGAGCTGTACAGCTATTAGGTTGCGTCGCCTTATTTGATCATATTTGAAAGATGACTTCTTGTGTTTGCTTTGATTCGTTCCTCAATAAATTAAAATGACTCAGGCCTTTCACACTGCCCCCTTTGCCCCACACTGAAGTCTCTGGAAGGTTGATTTTGATCAGCCTTTGAAGATTGGTCTTAGTTTCCTTAATTTGTGTCACAGAATCCTGAGTGTTGTTATCAGGCAAGTTCTGAGATTTGCCTTTTATCTTAAACCAAACGCCCCTTTCTAAGGGCTGTTCTCCCTTCTTTTTGGAAGCGTTAGGGGTTTCATACTTCTTTTGTCGAGCACCCGTTTGCATTTATTTCTGTAGATAGAACTATAAAAACAGTAGTGTTAAGTCTTTGTGGTTTGAGCATCATGGTTGCTTTTTTGGTTAAGATGGTGAGTCTAGGCTCCAAGTCCTACACTATTGTGTCTTTAGAAAGCTGTGGCTAAGCGTGCAATTATTTGAAGGGAAAAATAGTAAATTTTAAGGTATCTGTAGTTTTTGAGGGAAAAGTAATCGTTGGGGAGACAGACATACTGCCCGTGTCTCTCTGGTGCAGTAAGTAAATAGCAAGGGAGGCTCTATTGGCAACGATTACACTGTAATGATTCTCTTTTTCCTTCACTTGTTTTTTTCTGTTAAAGAGCTTTCTGGAAATTGCTTTACTCCAACTTAGTTGAGTTTCTACGTTGGGCGACTCTCATAGCTTTTATCACTAGAGTTGATTTATATGTATCCCAGACACGAGGTGGTAAGATCCAACTGTGCTATTTTAGACCCACCAAATTCACCTAAGAATTCTAAGTGTTGACACATGATGCTGCCTTGGGCTTTGGTTAAGAAAAGAATCTCTGGTTTAGATGTACAGTAATAATACAATTTCCTGAGCTGCAGACTTGCCACTTTCTTGGTTTTGTTTAAAAAAAGGCTAGGATACCAGGGAGTCCCGGTAGGCCAAGACCTACATCACCAGGCAGAGTGGGTACTTCATGTGGACCGAAGAGATGTGTTGAAGAAAAAGTAAAGTCCTAACAAACGTTTGCTGAAAATCACTTTACGATGGGCAATCGGAGATAAAAGTTTTTAAATGACAGAAAAAAAATCATCTCATTTGTTGTTCAAAATGGGAACCAGCATGATATCTAGAAGCATAAACTACCCCTAGTTGTGACGAAAGCCCTCTTACTGCTTTGCATTCCAGTTTGAATAGTTTGTATTGGAATTTGATTCATATCTTGTGTATGTTTTGGTGCATAAAAGGGAAAAGTTGGTGTTTTTACTTTCGATATTTGCAGGACAAAGGGCATGTTGTGGTTTGCTGTAAGATTGTATTCTGTATATATGTTTTCATGTAAATAAATGAAAATCTATATCAGAATTATATTTTAATTTTTATTCTAAATGAAAAACCCTTTTTACTTGAAAAAAATTGTAAGCCACGTTGTTAATAAAGTGAGAATAAATTCTATGGTGGTGTTTGTGTCTTTATGTGGGAAGTTATTAAATATTGTTTTTAAGGTTTGCATTAAGATTTTTTTTTTTTCTCACCATGCACGGAAGCAAATGTTTATAGGGTTTTAATAACCATGGCTCTCAAAATCCTATGTTACCTTTCAAGGTCACCTGCTAGCTCTGGATCCTTTTACTCAGGAACTTGGGTTTATTCTTTTTATTAAAACATTACTATACATCCTCACGATCGCCTCTAGCCTTCCCATTTTCCATTAGTTTAGTTATTTTATGATTACCTGGTGTATTAGTAGAAACACTCCTTTATGTCTATGAGAACAATAAGTAAACAGCCATATTTACATTTTTCATTGTCCCTGAAGTGTCACAAATAGGTCTTAGGCATCCAAGTTGGAAGAGGAAGAGATATCTTTGCACCATCCTGCCGTCTCTGTCTCTGTCGCCAGATTAGGATGCTCCTTTCCCCTCCCCCACTGCTGCTTCTGGTAGCATCACCGAGGGACAGATAAGGTGAGGGAAATGAGGGGCATTTAGGGAAGGGAGGTGGGGGAGTGCTGAGCAATTCTTCCTTCCAACCACAGACAATCTCCAGCATCTTACTTCGCTTTAAACATTTTCTTTTGCCCTGCTGGCAAGTTCTGCATATAGATTGTTTTGTTTGGTTTTTAATTATGGGAGCTTTGCCTCCTAGTAAAGATTTAATAACAAAACAAAGCTGACGAGGGCAGACAAGAGCGGGAAGCATATTGTTCGTTTTCTCAAAATCTTCTAGAAGCATCTAGGGCAGGATTATGTGGCCAAGTACATATGACCATCATATTTCTACTTGTGATGAAGACCCTTGACAACAAATCTAAAGACTAAATTTATAATAAAGTGAAAGCCGAACACGTTTCCAGACTTCTAGATTGAATGAATTAATGCAAAACAATATCTACGTTTCTCTCCATGTGGCCACCCAAAGCCTATTTCTAATTCTTGCGCCATCTCGCAAGGCTGCTTACAGCTCCCAGTTCACTGGAAGCTGCTTCCCCTTTGAGCCGGTGCTGCAGCTTTATTCCAGGCCTCTGGGACAGCATCCTGCTTAAGGGGATGCAAAGACTGCACTAAAAAATACTGTATGTAGGGCTTCCCTGGTGGCGCAGTGGTTGGGAGTCCGCCTGCCGATGCAGGGAACACGGGTTCGTGCCCCGGTCCGGGAAGATCCCACGTGCCTCGGAGCGGCTGGGCCCGTGAGCCATGGCCGCTGAGCCTGCGCATCCGGAGCCTGTGCTCCGCAACGGGAGAGGCCACAACGGTGAGAGGCCCGCGTACTGCAAAAAAATAAATAAATAAAATACTGTATGTGGATGTGACCTTGGGTGACTGCAGCGTGAAGGCTGGACATTTAACCGGTGGGTAAAAATACTCCATCAAGATAATAGATGGGCCACAAAGATTTACTAGGGAGTAACTTCATCAAGACCTTTTCCGGAAGTCAGCGCAGCCCGAGCTGCCACACATCCCATGTAATGTGGTTCCTTGGTTGTGTCAGAAGTGCCCTCTGCCATGTGGATTCTCCAAGAACGCTCTTCCTTTGTTATTCTGAAGTCCGATCAAAGCACGATGACCACCACCCCACCTTCCCACCCAGCCTCAAGATCTGCTTTATTGCCAGATAACTGGCTTCAAACTGGGAGTGACAGATGCGCTATGTCTATCTAGGTGTACGTTGCAGAGAGAGAGACCCGGATGGAGACAGATGGCACTGGCTTGCAGGAAAAGTACAAATTGTACTTTTCGGACAGTCCTAGGTTCAAATCCTTTTTCTCGCGTTTGCCAGGTATGTAACATAAAACCTCAGTTTTTGTTTCTGTAGAAGGTAGAGAGTAACATATCCATCCAGGGTTGACAGGACTAGAAGTCGTGTGTGATTCTAGGCGAGTCTGGCCCACAGTAGGTGACTCATATCCTCATTCACTGGGCACCATCGACTCCTGGGCCCTTAACCACTTATTCATTGGAATGTCTGGGCCACCACTAACTGCTTCCTTCACTCCCTCCTCAGTGGGAACCTCAGATACCCAGGCCCAAACCAATCAAACCCTTGAGAGCTGGTGCCCGTCCCACCATTTCTGGATTCAGATGAAATACATACCACCGGCTACAGGATCTGGCTCCTGGGGACAGCAGTTGACCAGAAGGGCTGGGTGATCCAAGCTGACTCTCCAGGCATGAGTACCTTAGAACAACACCAGCTCAGATCCACGAAGGAAGTGGGAGGGACCTGGCAGGAACGTGGTCGCTCTGTGTGGCCTGTCCAGAGGGGTCTCACCTACTGGAGGAACCAGCTTTGTTTTCTTAGAGGCCAACTCTGACGTAGCACCTTTATATGTTTTCCCTCCTTCCCCTGCCTCGATTTCCATATTCCCTCATTGCTGCTGTCCTGGTATTTTATTCCACAGTAAAAATACTAGCATACGAGCATAGCCTCCTACTCTGTTATCTTCGGAACATCGAGTAAGATCATAGGTGCCAATGTTTTCTAGAAAACGGAGCCTGCAGACGGGATCTGGGATGGGATTGCCACCCGTCTGAAAGCAGTAGGGACCCCGTCGCTCTTAGTACAGGGATGACAGATCCCCACAGCAGCATTGCAGTCACTAAAGCTTTGGCCTCTGGATAAGCAGCAGGTGGAAGGTAAGGCTGTGGGCGAGAACGGTGACATTAATAAAGAAAAAGGGAAGTGGCGGGCTCAGGAAGGCGGTTTTCAAAGATGCCAGCCACAGGGAAGACCCGCTGAAAAATCAGGCAACAAGATGGCAGAGCTGCAAAGGGTGTGAGATGTGCAGACCTGACAGTTTTCCTTCTGCAGAGTCAGGACCCCGATGCTGAGAGTGTGAACCCCTGAAACCTGGGCTGGGGTTCCTGGGCACGTGAGCTGAGAATCTTGAACCTCACATTGCCCCGACCCCTCCTTTGGCAGAAGCAGGCCCCTGGCCTGAACACCGTAGAACAACGTTACCTGAGGGAGGGGCTTTGCAAAATGACGTTATTCTAAGATGTGCCCCTACCCTTTTCCTGCCCACCATCGCTTCCACGGTAACCAGACAGGTCTCGGCGCAGCCGGGCTGGGAATGACAAAGCCTGATGGTGGAAGGACAGTCCACTCACCGAAGGAAAGGCAAGATGTGGCCAGTGCCCCCTGGCAGAAGCTGAGGGACTCTAGTGGGGGTAGATGAGGGTGTTAGACCAAGCCGGACAGAACACTAGACTGGATCTGGGAACTTCAGGACGTTGGGTGTTTACCTGCGACGTGGGGTTTAATATTCTTGTAAGGATGACTTGGTTTAATATTCTTGTAAGGATGACTTGGAATCATTCTGTGATCACCTGGAATGGTTTCCAGATGTTGGTCTACAATAAACAAGGTGGAAAACCAGAGCATCATGGTACTGAGGCAGACGTCAAAAAATATAGGAATATGATGGATATGCTATGTAAGTCAGGGCTGTGCTAAGGCTCATTCTTTTTTAGAGTTTGCAGGGACTTGCACTTGCCCTCCTGGGGAAAAAATGAGGGCATCTTGTCCTCAGCCTGTGAGAGTTGGGAATCACGGGACAGCGTGGTGCATCTGAGAGGCACAATGGATTGCCGGTGTTGGGTCAGTTCAGTTCCTCCACTGCTCCCAGGCTTGCAGCTCCTTTGTGGATAAACTCGGCCACTGCGGCTGTTACATCACCTCCCGACGCCGCCAGCTGCTGTGGCCACCCCCAGGGCGAGGGCTGTCATGGTGGCAGCCACAAGCCTTCTGGCGTTCAGGGTCCATTGCTCCAGACCCATCAAAGCTTTCATTCCTCCCATCATCCCTGGGCCCAGATGAAGGGCTGGGGCATGGACTGTGGCTGCTTCAGGTGACAGAACCTGGACGTGCTCGGGGGTTCTTGTCCCACAAGCAAATGTTGATTCATAAGAGACAGGATGTAGCCAGCAAGGAGATTCCTCTCCCATCCTCCCCCTAGATGGACTTCCCCACATCCGGTGGTCTGTACAGTCGGTCCAGAGACACCCCACGTGTCTGAACAAGTACCCCTGCTCTCTCATGAAACCGTGGCCGGCTCCAAAATGCACTACTTTGCACTGACTTTCCTTCCTTCCACACTTAACTTCCCACAGCCTGGGATTCTACCAGCAAAGCCTCAGCTTGTAAGCTTATCTTCAGGATCTGTTTTCTAGGGAACAAGCCTGAAACGGGAGGCAGCTATGGTTACACTCACATAGGCAATGTGCAAATAATAAGAACAAAATATGCTGGTGTAATCCAGCCTGGGAAACCTACCAGCCTCGTGTAATTGGGGCCGCTCGTAACACGAATCCTTTTGGAATGACTTTACAACACGGGTTGAAAGTTTAAATTGAAAATGTTCTTTCTGGTTATTAAAGTAATATGTGTGCGTTAAAGAAAATTTGGAAAGTAAGGGACAGTTATTAAATTGCCCTGTTATCTCACCCTGTCCAATTACCACTTTATCGTATTTCCATGTGTATTTATAACACAATCTTGAATCCAGTTGTTTATACCATTTAGAAAACTCCCACTAGCAGTTATTTTATAATCATGTTCTGTGGGGTGGAGTTAAACATCTTTATCTAGCTAATGGTTTTAATGTTTTGATAAATGTTTAAATAATTCAACATTACAAATGTTTATGTACCATCCTCCCAGCTTCTAGAAATAATAGCATTTTGCCGTATTTGCTTGAGATTCATGTATTTTATAAAATCCTATAGATGGAGTTGAAAACCCCTTTAACGCCCCGCTGATTCTATTTCCCTCCCTCACATCCCAGAAGTAACCACAATTCCAATTTTTCCATTCCTAGGCACAATTTTTATACCATTACTACGTTTTAATAGGACCATAGTAATGTACACCACTGTTTTGTGGGTTTTCAATCCTTTAGTGAGTGTTATCATGCTTCTTGCATCATATTACAATTTACTCTTTTTGCTCAATGTTATACTTATGAGATTTATGTGTGTTCATATAAATATATCTAATTCATTCATTTCCACTGCGGCATGAATTCCATCAGCTATACCGTGATTGACTTATCCAGTCTCCTGTTGGTGGACCTTTACATTCTCGGTTCTTCTGCTATTTCCAAGAATGCTGCCATGAAAGTTTCCACACGATTCTTCTTATACACACACATCACAGTGTCTCTAAAGGACATTTCCAAAACCGGAATTGCTGGGCATGGACTGTGCACGTTTTCGACTTTACTGGGCACTGCAGTGGCGTCCCACGTGGTGGTACCAGTTTGCACTCCTGCCAGGAGTGGGTGAGCTTTCCCTGCTCCACAGCCTTGTCCATACTTGGCAGAGGTTTTCATTCTTGCCCATCTGATGAGTGTGGCAATGGTAACTCAAGATAGTTTTGACTGGCACAGCTCTAATCATGAGTGAAGTTTGTCATCTTTCATATGCTTATTGGCCATTTATGCTTTTTCTCTTGTGAAGGGCTGCTCATCACCTGTACCAATGGTACTCACTCTCTCTCCCTCCTTCTCTCCTCTCTCCTTCTCTCCCTCTGATTTATAAGAGTTTTAAAAAGTAACTTCTTGGTATTAACCCCATATCAATCATCTGTGTTGCAAACGTGTTTCTCCGCTCCGTTTTTGTCCTTTAACTTCATTTTGTCCCTTGTAATCCAGGAAGGTTTTAATCTGAACGTACTTCAATATGTCACGCCCTTCCTCTATGATTCTTACTTTTATTCTCTTGTTTAGGAAACCATTTCTACTCTGAAGACTTTAAGATGGTCCCTTTTATTTCCTTTTAAAAGTTAATGAGTTTTCCTTTTTCCAATCTCTCTAGAATATTTGGGGGGGGGGCTGGTATTTCCTGTGTTATCCAAAGTGGTGGTACCAGTTTACACTCCTGCCCTGCAAGGTGGTACCAGTTTACACTCCCTGCTTCACATCCTCACCTGTACTTGGCCATATTTTAAATTATTGCCAATCTGATGAGTGTGGAAACGGGGTGGTAATGGAAAGAGTAAGGCAGTTAAATTGCCCTAATTGCCCAGAAATTTATGCTTTTCCCAGTGACCTGCCATCCACCTGTTTCAAGTTTACAAATATGTGTGGGTCTGTGTCTGACTCTATATCCTGTTTCATTGGTCTGTTTGTCTATCCCTATGCAATTACCACACTAAGTATTATGGCTTCGTAATACCCTTGATGCTTAGAAAGGGAAATCTCCCCATCTTATTCTTCTTATTCAAGGTTGTCTTGGCTATATTTGACTTGCCATTCTTCATCATGAATTTTAGGCACAACTTGTTGAATTCTGTAGAAAACTCTGTTGGGATATTGATTGGAATTAAATTAAATTTATGGGAAAATTTGGAAAGCATTGACTTCTTTTATCCTGTTGAATCTTTTGCACCAGAAGACGGTGTAATCCTTTATTTATCAAGATTTATGTCTTTTATAAGTCCTTCAACAAGGTTGTGATTTCTTTCTCCATAAAAGTCTTACCCATATTTTGTTAAATACATTCCCTATATACATTTTATAATTTTGGGACTACCTTTTTTTCTATTAGGTTTTGCTAGCTATTACTGGGAACTCTATTGATTTTTATATGCTAGTATTCTATCTAGAAACTTCTGTGAACCCAACTGAAAGAAATTTCCATCCTGAATGTTTTGCCTTGCTTTTCGTAGAAGTAGGTGTTTTTTATGGTTTTGGAATTTTGATGTGCAAGATCACTTTGAGTGGAGGTTTTTGTTTTCTCTTTTCTTCTCCTGCTTATTGAATTAATGGTTTTGCATGTGCTTCCATCCATCCTGTAGACCAACAAAACAGAACCAGGTCTGATATTGTTGGGGAGGGCAGCATTCCTGGCCCATGGCGATGTTGCCATGCTATTGTGTATCCAGCCATTGAGCTAATCAATGGTCAACTTATTTCATTTTCCAGCGGTTAAGCTTTGTCCTCATCCTCCTGCTTTCCAAGCCCATTGCACCAGGGTCAGCCTTTCCTTGCCGTTGGAGAAAATCCGCCTTAGCCTTGCTCCAAGCCCTGAGCTGAGCTCCCGCCCCATCCCTCATGGACCAGCTCCTGCCTCATCCCTCATGGACCACTTTCTCCACAAGGACAGAGCTTCCAGTTACACCTGTTTGGGCCCTGCTCCAGAGCCCAGCAAGCCTTTGGCTGCAGCCCTACTTACCACTTTTTGTTTCTCTACCTTTCTGGTCAGTGGAGATCTTCACCTTATTTTTGAGTTCATCCACGATTTTCTAATTTATGTGTCCTTGTTCCATGTTTTGAAGAGAGGATGTGTGTCTAGGTTTAAACTTACAGAGCTATCTTGACTAAAAGTCTCTCCAAAATTACCTTTCAAAAAAATTCTTCAAGAAGCAGGTGGTATTAGAGCATGTTTGGAGACGGAAAATAATTTTTGCATTATTCAGACTATTTAGAAATGAGATCTTTAGCCCATATGAAAATTCATATTCACATGGGGTTCATTTAAGTTACAATTCCCAAAACGCTCAGCTAGTTGACATTTCTAAATGTTTCTTCTGCATAGTTTAACTCTTAGTAAAACCTAGTTTTTCTGCAAATGGTTTGAAAAAACTGCTTTGCATTTTATCCCCTGTGACTTTTTGTCATAAATTCCTGAGAGGCGTGAAGTTGGAGTGTTGTTAAATGTGAGAGTGGTCTGGTCTGTTCTAGATCACACACTAATAATGCTTATGCCTGCCATAATTTGAGCAAAGTGATCCATTCTCTCCCCACTGTTGGCATGAATGATTAAGTATGGATACTGTCTAAATACAGATATTGGTGCTACATGCTACCTATCAGCTGACCGACCTGAAACCGGGTATCCTTCATATATAAATGAGCTGATTTATGCTGTCCCAGTAATTCATGCGAGTGAACAGAAATGGAAACATTTTATTAGATGCTTAAGCATATATGAAGCTAGTCTTTTTTTTTTTTTTTTTAATGGTACGCTGGCCTCTCACTGTTGTGGCCTCTCCCGTTGCGGAGCACAGGCTCCGGACGCGCAGGCTCAGCGGCCATGGCTCACGGGCGCAGCTGCTCCGCGGCATGTGGGATCTTCCCGGACCGGGGCACGAACACGTGTCCCCTGCATCGGCAGGCAGACTCTCAACCACTGCGCCACCAGGGAAGCCCGAAGCTAGTCATTCTTATGGGAATCTTAAGAGAACATGAATTCATAGAACAAAAATGTTTCATACTTCCTAAGTGGATATATTGTGCTAAGCCCATTAGGAAAAAGAACAGCCTTGTGTTTGCTGCTCTTAAAAGGGCAGAAGCCACCTAGAAGGGGTGTAGATCAAGTCTCGAAATCCCTGTCAAGGAAAACAGGAGCTGATGTGTGTACAATGGCGGGTCAGGCTGAAACTAAGGAGACAGGGGATGTTTATACTGCTTCCCAGATTCCCGTGCAAGGTCCCAGCCTTTGTTACTGGCTGTAAAGTGGGATTGAAAACTCAAATGCCTGCAGGGGTCAGCAGGACACATAGATGAGTGCAGGGAGCTGGTGGGCACCTGGGAACCAGAGAGGACACGCCTGCCCTCTTAGCCGCCGTCAGGAAGACTCTGGGCCAGTTGCTGCTTTATCTTCTCATTTTCCCAGAGGAACCAGAAGTCTCAAATTGTTCAAGGCTGGAATGAAATTCCAACATTTTAAGGATGATGGTGCACCATAAATCCTAGCCTTCTAGGCCTTCTGAACTCTGTAATCTCGACACATTGAGGTCACTGAGTTTGAGTTCCTTCTTTGGGGGCAAGGAGGGGACCAACCATTCCATTTTGCCTGGGATGGAGGGATGTCTGGGGGGCACTTCCAAGTGCTAAAGCCAGGCCAGTGCTGGGTAAACTGGGACCACTGGTTCCTGGGAGTCAATCTGGACGTGACTCCAAACAGGAAGTCCAGGTGTCCACAGGGATGACCTCTTTTGTCTCCTACTTCTGAAAATTATTGTTTCCTAAGTGTTATCCTCTAATTGCTTCCAGTGGGAGGCTGAGTCTATAACCACCTACTCCCCACTGACTGTAGGTAGAAGTTAATATTCTTTATCATTATGAGTCTAACTTTTTCTCCTACAAATAAGGATATGGAATTGAATCTCAAATTGACGTGAAGATTAAGAGCTTATATGTATAAATGTTTGAAAATAATAAAATGTGATATAAATGTTTAAATTTTTATTTACCAAGATACTACATTCATTTTCATACTTACAACAGCATTACTTATACATATATGTATAGATGTTAAGCTTAAATAAATTCAAGAAGAATTAAAGATTGGAAGGCTAAGGTAATGAATGTGCACCAAAATAGGGCAATATTTTCATGAAAGGTAGTCTTTATATAACACCAAAGGAGAATAAAATAACAAGTGTGACTTTGAGAGACACGGTAAACAAAGTCTAGAAAATTGTTTGTGCTTTTATGACAGAAGATCACTATTATTAGTAATCAAAGAGTTCTCAAAAAAATAAATGAAAAATATGGACTCCCAAAAGAAGAAAAATTGGAGAACATTGTGGCCAACATGGCTTGGAGAAAACTAACTTTATATGGTAGTTTGGAGCTGTCCCAACCTGCTCTTGTAACTAGATTTGTCATTCACACTAGTTAATGAATGTGTTACTGGCTATTACTGGGTTCCCCCCCTCTTTCCTTATGCAGATCTGATCATCACATCCCAAGGGTCTTTTCTCAAAACGAACAAATAATCATCCCCTCTGGGGCGATCTTGCCACCAGAGAACCACCGACCGACTAAAGCATGTGCTTTTGCATCTCTCACAAGGACCTGTCCCATGAAAGGACCACTTGCTTTTCCATAATTGTTTCTCATCAGATGCTAAATGGCATACAACGTGGAACACGTTTAGATGACATTCTAAATGACAGCAAGATTACAAATAGAAATACCCAGGGCCAGCACGTTTGGTTACTGAGTTAACACTACACCACAATCCGGGGGACTGGGGGCAAACTTGAGACCATTGTCTCTGGTGGCTGAGGAGAAGAGAGGAAAGATTCTCTCCCATCTCTTCTGGCCAAAAAACTCCTGGAATTCCTAAAGCAAGAAATAATTTGATCTGATCTTTCCTTTTGCATCCTTCCACCCTCTGTTTTTTCATGCTTGCCAAGCTTTTGAGCATGTCCTTCCCAGCTTTAGTCAATAACTGCTCAGTGTCTACAGTGTGGTCCCTCCATGCTGGCTGCTGAGGGTGGGACCCAGCTGTGTGATCCTGGGCTAGTCATTCAACTTAGGCCTCGGTTGTTCCTTCTGTGAAATGGGAATGAGGACTAACCTGGTGGAATTGGGACCCTGGGATGGAGGATTTTGTGAGCTATGGAAAGAGCGACACCAAGAGCCAGTTCTCTAAGGGCTTCTTGTGTGGTCGGAGAGACGATGCCAACAGGTGGATGAAACGATGCTGACTGGTGGATAAAGGGAAAACAGGATGTGGCCAGTTGACAAGGAATAATGATACGAGTGACTCCAAAATGAATGACTCACTCAGAATGGCTTAGCTGTCTCTTCGGACCTAGCAAAGTACTCGTGTGTGAAATTAAGATCTTTAGTGTGTGTGTGTGTGTGTGTGTGTGTGTGTGTGTGTGTGTGTGTTAAGGATTAACAAGCTCCCTGTATATCTTTTAAAAATAGAAATACAATTGTCATCTTTTCAGACGACAAATAATTGTCATAATTTTGTAATCCCAAGAGTAAATCACACTGTGGCAATTTGTTTCATGTTTTTTCAGATTTTTAAAATGCAAACATCAATATAAATTACATATGTGCATATATATATATTTCTTACATATCATCTGACAACCTTTTTATACATAATAATATCTCAATAAAGTAAAAATCTACCTTTTCCCTTTTAACAGTTGCACAGTGTTTTCCTACATAGCTATACTGCCATTTATTTAAGCAATCCTCCAAGAGAGATACTTAGGTTGTTTCTAATTCTCTGTATTGTAAACAATGATTCAGTGAACATCTTTACACATACTTTCTACACATACACATTTATTATTTTAACATTCCAGTCTTTAATTCTTCTCGAATTTATTTTGGCTTAAAGTCTATAGGTATAATAAAGCCATGATGTACAAGTATGAAAATATATGTAATATTTTGTCCCTTATGTTCTTTTATTTTTCTATTTCCTTAGGACAAACTTCTAGGTAAAATCATTAAATCCAAAGGTTTGCATATTCACAGTCCTAATGCCTTCCTACAGGTTGTCCCAACTGATATTCTGATCAAACTGTACAAAAGTGTCGTTCTTTTTATATATTTTCATTGGCAATGGTTAGAGTCTCCCTTTAGTTTTTGTCAATTGGTAGGAGAAAAGAAATCGTGACTCCTAATTCTCTATTTGCATTCTTTGAATAGTAAAAATATTTTAGCTTTTCATACACTTATTGGCTATTTATGTTTCTTCTTTTCGGAATCTCCTGGATTCCAATTCCAGAGAAGTGGCACAAAGGTGTGTACTGATAAAATACCTAAACTCGACCGCGTATTTACCTGTACCAGGTGCTTACCCCTCGGGTCTTTGATCGTTTTCTCCCTTTCGGAATTTGAATAGGTGCTCAATTAATATTTATTGAATAAATAAATGAGACAAGATCTTTACATGAATCATCTTCCTGAATCATCACAACGATTGCTTGAGGTGGGTATCGTTTTCCCTCATTTATAGCCGAAGAAAATGAGGTTTAGGGGATGAACTTGACCATGATCAGAAAGATTGTGTCAGGATATAGAAATCGAGTCTCTCCAAGTCCAGGATGCTGTTACTCCTCCAAGAGTCATGAGCCAGAGGAACAGGAGCTTATGTTAGAATCAGTAAACAGACCCTTTTGTAGAGAGATGTTTTCACCCCGTTTTCAGGGTGATCAAACTGTGTTGCGAGGCATATAGTGAATGTAATACAACCTGGCCTATTTCTAGCCTAAAATACCAGCCACATCAACCAGTGCTCTTAAGATCAGCATAAAAAGCAGCTTAATTTATTCTAGCAATAGAGTCCTTTGCAGCAAGGATAGGTGAGAAGGAAGAAGGTTCTGTGAATGAACATTTGTGGAGCAGACACCTGTGCCAGGTGCCCGGTATTTATTACGTCATCCAGTCCTGACAACAACGATATGAAACGTGCCACCTGGGCTACGCTTCCCTCCCCCATGTTCACCCGGAGCCCTGGGCTTAGCTTTATCCACAGTATGTCAAATTCTGGCTCCCGATCCATCTTCCACACCACACTGGGAATTTCTTGAAGGTGGGCACTGTGTCTTGTTCCTTGTCTAAGGAATCTCCACGTTCTAGCATGTTGCGTGACCCCTCTAAGGCTTTAAAAATGTAAATTAATCACTTGTTGTGTATTGTCCAATTTGGAGAAAGGACTT
Organism: Globicephala melas; assembly: GCF_963455315.2. NCBI lineage: Eukaryota > Metazoa > Chordata > Mammalia > Artiodactyla > Delphinidae > Globicephala > Globicephala melas. The sequence goes on from NC_083315.2 coordinate 24,103,837, forward strand.
CAGCTCACCTTGAGGGTTTTAAAGTTTAGAGAAATTAGATAATCATGTATATGAAAGAGTTGGAAAATAACCCAAGATATTTTGTAGTGCAATGCTTGATTTTGTGGTATACAAAATTTAAGACGCAAAGACTTAAAAGGATGGAAGTACCGTTGTGGGTGGAGATTAATCCTGGAAAGATTTATCTCTTTATTCATTTATTCAGTCTATTACAAATGCTTGTACTATATCGTGAACTCTCTTGTGTCTAAACATTAACGTAATCCTCAACCTCAAGGCACATACGTTTTAATGGAAAAATCAGATATAAGAAGATCTGAGGCTAAAACATAGTCTTCTAATAGTCTGGTATAATTTTAATAAAAACATAGGGTGCCACTTTCACTTTACAAAGGCCAATTCTGATTATTTGTTTTTTAAAAAATAATTTTTAATGCCATTTGCATCAACCTTTGGCATAATTGAATATGCTTAAGTTTTCCAGTCTGTTTGAATTCACACGTCTTACAGATGGCAACTCAATAATCTGGCTCACGCTATGATACTAGGACCCAGAGTTCAAACAAGTACAATGATATCATCATCATCAATGACATCCTTATTATTATCATCATCATCATCGACATCATCAGTGGCATCATGGGAACATCCGTCGAGCATTTACTATGTGCCAGGCTCTGTGCTGATTTCTTGTTGGCCGAAGGATGATGGGTGCTCAGAAACAGCACACTGAGATACAAATATAAATAGTTTACGGGGCAGGAGTGACTTACAAGCAAAGAGGAATTAGAGCTCATACCATCTCCTGATGTCTTAACCTATGTTTCAGAGCAGGCATAAATGGGCTGCATGGGACGACTATGTGACTGTGGAAGCCTCCTGGGTTGGGGGACCCTCTGGAGATGAACAGTTGAATCAGCTCTTCCTTTGCTAACTCAGCCCCCTAGAGCCAGCTCTCTGCCTAGTGACCCAAGTAAGCCTCTGGGCCATCCAGATTCGCTGTCTCACCCCAGTGGATTGTAGGGGTTACCTCATCTCATCCCCCGACAGCCTTAGGAGGCATTCTCTGTTATTATTTCCATTTTACAGATGAGAAAACTGAGACTTAGAGAAATTAAGCTAGTTTATGGTCATCAACCAGTAACGGACAAGTCAGGGACGCGAGTCCAGCTCTCAGTGATACATTGGCATATAGATTCAATCTAATTGATGGCTTCTACATTTGTATATATTTATAATTTTTATTATATCCTACATATTGTACTGCGCCTAGGCAAAGTGTTGAACTCAGGAAAATTACTCCATAACAACACTAAGGGACATGAAAAATAAAGTTAACTAAAGCTTATTGTTAAACAAAAAAAAAAAATCTGTGTTCTCTGGTTCGAAGAACTGAGAGCTTAAACAAGCCTGAAAAAATCCTTAAAGGATCCAACCAGCCAGCAGCTCACAATATCGCAGAAAAGAGTATTTTCAGCATCCAACTTCGAGAAGACATTCAATACACATTTGCTGACTGGATGGAATCAAACAAACAGACTTTCGTGATTGATACAACATGGGAACTAATTGCAAAACCTATTTGGGGAACAACTTGATGAAAGAAAACAAAACTAAATGGGCCAGTGTGAAGGCCGTGTGATGGTATTTGAGCATCTTTGTTTCTGGACTGAAAGGCAGTTGAAGAGAATGTTGTTAAGTGTGGACAACGTGTGAGCAAGGGCCAAATAGAATTTCTTTAACAATCGTTTTGGAAGCTGTTTATACAGTCGGCATATGAAATGCTGTGGAAATCGTTTTTGCGTCTTTGCAAGAGTGACTGCATTCAATGTCCCCAGCAATCTCTGTGCATTTGTAAGGTATGCAAACTTGTAATAACTGCGTCGCCTGCATCTCTTATTTCAGCATTAAAATAATATATTTAAGAGGATATTCATGTAAATGGTATCATTGCAAGATGAAATCGAATAGTTAAGCTTCACGGGAGCGGGGAGGAGTGGTGTCAAATGGTAATGCTGAGCTTGGGTTCCTGAGGAAGGAATTTTCCATGGAAATGCAGCCCTCCGAGATTCTTCTGGTGTTTGGGAAGTCAAATTGTCGTATTAAATGGTGCAGAAATTGACAGATTCCAAACAAATAGAGAGAGTAAGCATTGGAGGGTGCACAATAATCTGGCAATATGGAAATGACAAATTATAATGTTCTCCCCTTGAGTAAATGAAATATGCAAAAGAACAACTACATAACACAATAGAGTTTGTGTAAATCCCTCGGTAGCTACGGTTAGCAAGCTACTTTGTCACAGTTGCATACGTCTCAGTTAATAATTAATGCACAAAATTAAGTTTAAAATCAACTGTGAAACGTTTTTCAAGTTCAGCTTTTACATGAAGTACCATCAGGAAGTATCAGAAGGCTCTGGCAACCCGTGGCATAAATCTTTTAAAATATCTGCATTTTTTTCTGAACACTCTACTTCTTTATGGTTATGCTAACTCTTCTTTATATCAGGGAATTTTTCTACTCTGTTTTCAGCCTATCTTTTTTCTTATTTTTTAGTTTTTATTTTATATTGGAGTATAGCTGATTTACAATATTGTGTTAGCTTCAGGTGTACAGCAAGAGGATTCAGTTTACATATACATATATCTATCCTTTTTCATTTTCTTTTCCCATATAGGTTGTTACAGAATATTGAGTAGAGTTCCCTGTGCTACACAGTAGGTCTTTGTTGATTATCTATTTTCTATGCAGTAGTGTGTATGTGTTAATTCCAAACTACTAATTTATCCCTCCCCCCAGCCTTTCCCGTTTGGTAACCATAAGTTTGTTTTCTATGTCTGGGAGTCTGTTTCTGTTTTGTAAATAAGTTCATTTGTATGTAGTTTTTAGATTCCACATGTAAGTGATATCATATGGTATTTGTCTTTCTCTGACTCACTTAGTATGATAATCTTTAGGCCCATCCATGTTGCTGTAAATGGCATTGTTTCATTCTTTTTTATGGCTGAGTAATATTCCATTGTATATATATGTACCACATCTTTACCTATTCATCTGTCAATGGACATTTAGGTTGCTTCCATGTCTTGTCAACCTATTATTATACATGGTAACCTTGGTCCTAAAGAAATAGAAAAGTTTAATTCTGCCAGAAATATTTTTACAATCTTGATAGAATCTTAATAAGATTGTGTCTCATTGTGCTTTTCTGTGGAATATGATATGGAAATCCGATACTGGTGGGGACGATAATGTTAATTCATTTTAGTCGACAAAACTTGGGGGAGTGTTCTCTACTTTAAGACCTCAGAGCTCAGTATCATGAAGGATGCAGTAAGCACACAGATTTGCCTTTTAGGAATTTACAGCTCTTTAAAGAATTGTTGGAACCAGAGTTTTTAACACTGGTCTGGTTCTCACTCTCAAAGCAGCATTCACTGCAAGATCCATGTCTTTTTTTAGAGATATATAGGATGTTTATTGTAGTTTATATATAATATAAATATATTATAAATATATATATTTATTGTATATATATATACAATGTATGTATATATGTATGTTTTATTGTAGTTTATATATAATATAAATATATTATAAATATATATATTTATTGTATATATATATACAATGTATGTATATATGTATATATATATATACAATGTATGTATGTGTATATATATTATATATTTATATATAATAATATAAATATATATAAAAAAATATATTATGTATAATACCAAAATATCCAATGGTGGAGTCCTGGTCAAATACAGTAGTATATCAGATAATGAAACGTTTTGATAGATGAGCTGTTAAAAAAACATGCTTACAAAGAACACTTAATTGTAAGGGAAAATAAAACATATTGTGTGGGAGAAAAAGCAGTTCAAAGAATAGCAGGTAGAATTTTTAAAAATGCATAGTTAATATGTATGCATATATAAATGCATACATATCTAAATGAGAGAGAAAAAATGATGTTATAAGGGAAAAAACCAAAAAAAATGCATGTTGCAAGATCCACGTCTTCAGTCAACTCCTGATTATTTAAAAAGCTTGTTCATCTCATCCTCTAAGGCCTTGCCTTGTCAATTTCACGGCTTACAGTGAAAGGACCCAAAGAAGGCAAAACTCACATCATTATGGATGTGAGAAATCTGACCAAAGATGCATAGGGAAATGTCTGACTCCTGTGGGTGTTGATCATTTCTTTCTTTCATTCACATGAGTCACCTGCAATTACCATATTCAATGCAAGGGTGCATGTCCTAGGTTTACACCAGGTCTTTGAAGTGGGCAATCTTTGTTTATTTCTGTCTTGCCACTGCCAATTCCACCTTCACTATAACTGTTTCTTTGAAAGTTTGGGTTAGTCTTAACTTCCCCCTACATGGAGTTGGAAGATTTTGCTTTTCACCTGCTCATTTTCGAACGAAAGTGAGTTGCCTCCTATTTACAGAGACAACAGGTCAGCCCAGGGGAAGTTTCTGAAGTGTGTAGACAGGCATGATGCTGAGATGGAAATACTGTACCAGAGGCAACACTTAAAGGACCAGGGCAAGCCAAGTGGCCCTGTCCTCATGGTCAAGCCAGTCTTGGATGCCAGGGGAGGATAAATGCACTTAGCATAGCAATGATTCTCAAACATTTCCTCTGAAAGTGGTTCTAAGCAACCGTTACAAAGGTACAGAATCAGCGAGACCCAGATGTTATATCAATACTTGGACTTAACCAAGGAGACTTTATGTGCCTTCTGACTGATGCTGGGCTGGTTACCAAGCAACGAGCGATTGAGAGCAGAATAGCAGAGTTTTATAGGAACTTGGCAAAACTAGAGCAGATTCTGTTGGGATGTCCCATAGATGTCTACTCTCTACTCAATCTTTGTTAGGCTTGAAATGCATGAAAACAGGAAACTGCCTTTAAATGGATGCAACGTATTAGGAAAATGAATGCCCAATTACTAGGAAGGGAAGTCTTTGGTACAATGTTGGTGGATTGTTCAGAATTAAACTTATGCAAACGGATAAGAGTAAATCGAAATACAGTAAAGCATGCACTTCTAAATGTGCTAAAGAGTGTTATTCAGAAATCATTTATCAGGGACTCATTCTTTAAGTTGAACTCAGTAAGCATCCATTACATGATGCTCTCACATTGGATGGCGGGTGAAAAATGAAAGATACTGATCCTCAAATACTAACATGGTATAATGACAAAGTCAATGAATAAAGCAGAACAATTGATCCAGGTTAGGAGAGTTGAATACAGCTCACTTGGGGGTGTTTGGGAGGCTGCTGGTCAAGGAAGGGGGTTTGGAGTCTTCTGGAGAAGACTCCAGATGGAAGGGCTGGGCTGGTTGGTGCTGACTGGACGGAGGAAGCGTGAGTACAGGTAGGAGGGGCAAGGAGGCCAGCTCACCTGTGGAGCGTCAGCAGGAATATCGATGGAGGGTGATGTATGCACTCTTGGAGTAGTTTGTACACTGGGTAAGTGCACTGAGGAAGGCCTCACGTGGGTGTATGTAGAGACGCATGTGGATGGAATTGTGGCTGGTGATGGGGGCTGATTGATTACAAAAACATACTCAGTGTAACATGAGGACAATTTGCTACTGCCACCTGGGTTAACCTCTCCTGGCAACCTTGCAGAGGGGACATTATGGGAAACTTTTAGCAGAATCCCTAAGACAAGGCTTGGACCTATAGATGAGACAGTTTCTATGGTCTCTCTTGGCTCTCAAAATTTCACAGTTTCAAATTTTCTCTAATTAATACCACTTATAGCCAAACATCCAGGATCATTCCTATTGCATCCCTTTTGTTCACTGTACCCTTGTTTGTTGAACTGTTCTCCCCACTAATCTGTAAACTCCCAGAGGCCACAAACCATATGTGCTCTTTCTTCTCTGAATCTCCAACGAGGTATGAGAGTTGCATATTATCCCATTGGTGCTTCACCAGTTCTTGTCCAGTTTGGGGGTTGGTATCAGAGCCTCTAAACGCCTGTGTTATTTGTTTTTGAGCATCCACAGAAGAGATGGTACGTCTCCAGTCTTCCACGACCTAATGAGCAAACTCATACCTGCTGTAGCCCAGAATTACTCAGCCAGAACCCGGCGCCAGCATCTTTATTCCCCCAGTTCGAAGTCTTTGATGCAAATTAAATGGAGGGACCCGGTACAGCTCATTTACTTACCCTGCCATTTTAACTGAATGCTCCTTGACTTAATTTTATCCCAGTGAGTATAAGGCATCGAGAGACTCTCCCATAAACATGGAGTTGCCTCTGACAGCTTCTGGGAAGGAGCCCCAAGGGGGTAGCTTGGTGATTTACTGTACTAACAGCACTGCAGAACAGCTTTGGCACCAGGAGTTTCTAGGGCTTAATTACTGCCTTTAAAATTTAAGCCAGAGTTAGGCACTGAGCAGTACCCAGCAGAGGAGGGAAAAAAAGGCATAATTACATAGCAAAAAAAAGACGTGTAAGATGAAGTTGGTGTTATTCTTTGTCGTAGGTCCTGTGGAGACACCAACCTAAATATTTCATCTTTCTTTCTATGGTTAGTATTATCCATTCTTTGTATGGCCTCTATTATCTATACAGAGAGACCTGACCCCTTTGAATCCAACTGAAGTATTCTCTCCAGAGGTATTACAGGACTTTTACCTACACCTTAAAAAATCAGGATTTTTCTACTCCTTTCAGACAATCTCTGGCCAAGGACATAAAAATTCCAGTAGTCTCCGAAAAATGTTCATATACTTTTAATTCTCTGAACCACCCATAACCCCTTCTCTCCCATTTAACTGTTGAAAATATACTATATTTTAAGTACAGTTCAGAGTTCCAAAGACAAAACACAGGAAAAAACCCCACAAATAACGCTGGCCTGCTAGCTATTTTAAGAAATAACAATTTGAGAAATACAGACTTTTCTCTAAGGGGAAAGCCTTTCTTCGAAGTGGGAAATCCCTTTTCATTAAGAAGGAGTTGGTTAATACCCCCCAAAGTTCTTCATCTAATGGGGAAAGGACGCCTCTCATGTTCGCTTCTGCGCTCTGTTGATTGTGCTTTAAGAATTTAGCAGCTGTGTTGGGCTTCCCTGGTGGCGCAGTGGTAGAGAATCTGCCTGCCAATGCAGGGGACATGGGTTCGAGCCCTGGTATGGGAAGATCCCACGTGCCGCGGAGCAACTCAGCCCGTGAGCCACAACTACTGAGCCTGCGTGTCTGGAGCCTGTGCTCCGACAAGAGAGCCCGCAATAGTGAGAGGCCCGCGCACCGCGATGAAGAGTGGCCCCCGCTCGCCGCCAACTAGAGAAAGCCCTCGCACAGAAACGAAGACCCAACACAGCCAAAATTAAAATAAAATAAAATAAAATAATTTAGCAGCTGTGAACCTGAGGGCAATATTCCAAAAACCAGGCACTGATTGCCCCGCGTCCTTGGGAGAGGTGGAAAACCTAAGTGAATGGGAGCTGAATTTTAAAGATGTCTAGAAATTCTGAAATGTATTTTGGGCAACCAGACTAAACAGATCGGGTCATCTTTGGCATTTGGGAGCTAAGAGCTCTGCGGAGAGAAAACTTCAGAAGAGGAAGGGGTGCTTCAACCCCTTTTACCTGCTGCACCCCATCTGCTGGGACTCCTAGCTCCTGAGCCATCTTTCGGTACTATTAGAGCTACTTATAATTCCCCAGTTTGGTGTTGTTGCCACTGTCTTCTCTCTGCCTGGCTATCGGATAAGAGCTCAAACATCACCTCCCCCAGGTAAGATTTCACTGACTTGCCCAGCTGGCCCCAGACACTCCTCTCTGTTTCTTTGGTTCCTCATTTATCTCCCTTGTCACACTGAAATCTCCATTCAGCTTCCTTCCCAAGGAGACTGAATTCTAGAGATCTTGAAAGATGTCTTGATTTCTGTAGCCGCACAGCTTAGCGCACGCAGGTGCTCAGCAAATATTTACTGACAAACAAAACTCCTAGTCACAGGAGCTCTTTTACTATTGACCTAATTTCAAGGGCCACCATTCTGCAAGTGTAATATCAACTTTCCAGTGTTCCAGAGATATGCCTGTCGGAAAACAGCAAGTCGTTTTAAAGTCTGTGTCTAGTGCGTGGATGGATGGTGACCTGAAATAGTCTCTCTTCCCAGAAGATAAAGAGAAATTGGGTGTGATTAGGAAAGATGCATCCCCACCCCTAATTATGTTAGTATGACATGAAACAGATAATAGGGAAATAATAATGTGGTTGGAAAAGTCTTGGCTAAGGAAGGACCAGCAGTGAGTGGGGCTTTGAAAGAGGAGGAGAAATGCATTTAACAGAACTGATGGTGCTATGTTACCAGCCTCTTCATCGGGTTGAATGTGTGAGTCATGTGGCCCTTGGTGGGCTGGGGTCCTTTATCCCACCGAGTTCTCTGATCCTTCTAGCACACAGTGTCAGTTACATGCTCCAGGATTTACATCAGACTTGCCAGGAGCCAGAAATTGTTCTGTGAGATAGAAAACTGAATTCCTGGGCATAAATAGCGGCGGATGATATCTGCTTTCTATTGTGTGTGGCTGGGAGGGCTCGAGAAAATCGTTTTTCTAAAGCCTTGGTATCATTTTTGTTGTTAATTCACTTGTGATAGAAAGACTTAGGGAAATAATTACGATCACTTACGTATATGTTTCTAGCCAATCAGAAAGCACTGCAGTGAGGGACTAGGACACAGGTGCAGCCCAATTGGGACCCTGTCTTGGTACCATCACTACTGGTTGACCTTGGGAATGACACGTCACCTCTCTGGACTTTAGTTCTGTCACCTGTAGAATGGAGAGTTTAATCTAGATGATCTCTTCCTAGCTCTAAAATCCTGCAAGATGAAATCTCTCTCTCTTTTTTTTTTTTTTTTTTTTTGAGTACCACACTGGAGATTAATTGTATAAGTTTCACACACCAGTATAGCAACATCCATAAGTGAAAGTCTTTTCATAGAATTACAGCAAATATCTTAATAAGGGCCATACATATAATACATTTAAAGTATTAAAGGGTGCAATTGAACTCAACAGCAAAATGTAAAAGCTATATCCTGTTAACATGCTTAATCTGAATTAACTTGAATCTTTCTACGATTTACCATTCAAGAAATTATGATGGAATAAATTCCTTGTCCAAAGCAGTTTGTTCATTTATAAAACTATAAGTTAATTAGGATAACTACCTGCTCAATCAGATAGCAGAGGGTCCTTCTTCATAATGTTTATGCTGCCCCAGATATTCATAACGTGGCCTTAAAAAAAAAAAACACTTGGTAAGGGCAAAGCTGAAAATTACCATTTTCTCTACTAAATAAATGCAATGTATGCAGAGCTTCTGGAAATAATTCAAAGGTTCAAATTCTTAATGTGAAACCAAATAGAGAAAGATTCAGAAGCAGTAAATGTTTTCCACTTTAAGAAAATGATACCTAGGGATGACAGGGGATAATTCAAGTTCATAATTAATAAGTCACTGAAAAGACATTGCATTCATTCATGTATCATTAGGTTAGAAAAGATAAGAGGACATGCTCAAGTCACTGAACTGGCCAAGAATCAACATTTTACCGGTTTATTGTGTCCCAGACTATTACCATTTGAGTTGATACGTTAACAAACAATTTAAGTGTTCAATTATGCTAAACGTAAAGCACCTGTGAGCAGTGGCAACGAAAACATTTTAAAGCTAAAAATAAACACGTTTAGACGCTACTTCATTTGTCGTCAAAAACGGTGATTACTAATGCCAAGCGATTAACTTTAAAATACAGTGCCAGATTCTCTCAAGGAAATGTAAAAATACTGCTATCATTGTTATTTTTCAGTTTTATAGGAGTTATACAGAAGTTAGAAATTTATGACTGCCAATACTATCTTTGGACAGTTATAGTAGAGTGTATAGTTACAGATGGCTTTGTCTAGATGACTGCAAAAGTGCTCATGGAATAAACACTATACTCTGATTGCCATAAATCAACAAAATGCCAACTGTGTCCTGTGGACGTGGTAGAGGAAATGGCAATTTTGAAGAAGGAGCGCTTCTAAAGGCTTTCTCTTGGAGGCAGCCAAGGGTTTTTTTCACATTACTAAAAGACTAAGTAATGTGGTTATGATTACTTTAATTCCTACAACCAAACTTCCACTTAGGTATAGTTCCGTGTTCCCACACTACTTTCCTTCTGTCCACCAAGCTGGCTTCGGTACTCCATGGTCCACTGTATCTTTTGGTCTTCCCCCTTTATAGCAGCAGCCTGGTGGTGCTATCCGTTGAGCAGGGAGACCACTAATTCATAGGTGGCCATCATAATGGCCGTGTTTGGAAACTATCTCACCAGATGAGCTGTCAGACCACAGTAAAGAGACCCATAGCCTTCTTCTTGAACAAGCAAAGACAGCGTCTGAAGAAAGGATCTAATTTTGTTCCCTCTTCACGCAGTCTTGTTCTTACAGCTTCATGTGGATATGCTATAGCTGTGGCACACATTGTTGAGGTGGCAGCAGCTAGCATCATTCCCACAAAATCGGATGCTTCTTTTACAGACTCTTCATTCTCCATCATAGAAGAAATCTTATATTCCAGTAGTTTTTACTTAATACTTTCATAAATAACAAAATGGATAACAGTCTCTGATATGCCAGCGTATGAAGCCGACATGCCCCCATAAAATCCTCTAAGTCCATCTGTCTGATACACTTTACGGACACACTCAAAAGCGCCCATTTGCTTTTCCCCACGGCTCCTTGCGTCCAGCTGTCACCGAGTCTCTACCAGCCAAATGGGGTTGGTCGCTGTGATTGCGGTAAAACGAGGTTTAAGTTAGTCCATATCTCTACAGGAAGTGACCTGCGGATGGAAAGCATGAGATGACACAATGTCACTCTTTTCTCGGGAGAAATGTACAGTAAATGCCTGCCAGTGCAGCTGAAATCGTGTACCTGGGTAGAATCAGGATCGAATAAACCATTCAACTTTTCCGTGCAGTTTGAATAAGCAGCAAAGTATATTGCTCTGGAAGGGGCCACCCCCAGTAAATTGCGGCCGAATCCTGTAAACAGAGAACGAGGCCCTTCTTTTTCCGAGATCACCTTTAGACAATGGAGAGGTCCGGGAGACACCGCTCGATTGACACTGGCTCCAGCCATGGTGTTCAGCTGAACTTCAGAGATGTAAAGTGTCACAGAAGATGACTGCAGCCGTGTTTTTACAACTTCCAGTGGACATGTCAGAATAGCTCCCACTGGGCCACCTCATCCTCCGGCGGCAAACAGACGCACCCGCCTGGCCCTCTGGCTCATTCTCCCTCCCGCGTGTCCTCCGGGCGCTGAGGCGGGACCGCAGCTTCCGCCCCGGCCCAGGACTGGAGCCGCTCGGCGCCCCTGTGACGGCGACGGGAACTGACGGAGACGCGGCTGCAGAAGGCGACCTGAGCCGCCCTCCCCGCGGCGCTGCAGCCACGCCGCCTCCCACTCTGGCTCGGTTTTCATCAGGGAGGGCAACGCCAAAGTCTCTTCTTAACAGTGTTTTCAGCACTTTTATAGAGTATTTGTGTTTTACCCTCTAAGAATCATCTATTATATATTGCAAACGTGTAGGTGGTTAATAAATAGTTAAGTTACCGACTTTTTACTCTAAGTTTTAGGAAGTGAGGTTTCTACCCTAGATACACTTGCATGTAATCTGTTTGCTAATGAAATAAAGGAAGGAGGTGGGCATTGAATGAAGTATATCACATGTTCATTCTTTGTTACTTTAAGAAGAATTGGGAGATTGGGATTGACATATATACACTACTGATACTATGTATAAACTAGATAACTACGTATAGCACAGAGAACTCTACTCAGTGTTCTGTGGTGACCTAAATGGGAAGGAAATCCAAAAAAGAGGGGATATACGTATAGCTGATTTCACTTTGCTGTACAGTAGAAACTAACACAACATTGTAAAGCAACTATACTCCAATAAAAATGAAAAAAAATAAAGACATGAATAGTTCAGCTCACCGAATAAATCTTTACCCCGAGAAAAATCTCTAGTAGGGAATTTTCAGGAAGTGCAGACTCTAGGGCACTGGAACCACTCCCTCTAATTATTTTCAAAACAACTGTAAACAAAATACTCTTGATTTGGAAATGATTCCCATTTCCTGGGGCTTTGTGTTCATGACAATCAGTTAAAAAGTGAACGACATAAAGTACACTGCGTTTTTGCTCCATCGTTTATGCATTTGAACATATATGTGACCAATGATTGGAAATCATTGAATGAGTGGGTAAAAAAGCATAGATTACTTGTCAATATCAAAACGAAGGAGCAATGAGGAGCAGGGGCTTTTTGTAGGTGAGCAAATGGATTTAAAAAAAAAGGCTTCTATTTTATTATAAAAGGAATGGATGGGGTGGGGGGAGGGTTAGAATTTCTGACCATCTAATCAGATCTTCAGCCCTAAAACATAAACCCCCGGTTAGACCTGAGCTGGTGTCTCTGAGTCCATGTGCAGAAATGAAAAGCTCTCTGCCCCACATCCTGGGCTGCACTGGAGGAATTTTAGTTTCGTGGAAAAAGTGAATGATTGGAAATAGGCTTCTACAAACTTTTATTGTTCTGTGGGTAAACAGAGATAATCGGTCTTCAAAGGTCTTTTTGCCAGCCGGGAACTCAATTATAGTGTAGCTATAACTCCAGAAGTCTCTGCCCTGCACCTACATATTATTCTCTGCACAGATCTTTAACAGCTATTCATTAGTTCAAGAGACCTTTGCTGTTACATGAATCACTTTTTGGTGGTTACCGAGAAAGTTATTCATTCTACACAGCTGCTACTTTATTGCAACCCTTCCATGCTTCATTTAAATTACACTCTGACCTTTTGAAAATGGGACAGAGATTTCAAAAGTTTATTGGATATTCTCTGAAAAGCCGTTACCCTGTTTTGCTTCTTGATTTATAAGGTGTTCTTATTCTAAAATGCAGAAACTCACACTTTAAATGTAGATACTCACACTTTAAAAGGAGATTAGCTGTAAATAAACACCACACACACAATACCTTCAAGGGAAAGGGCGGTAAAACCATCTGTGATGGCTTCGTGTGGGCAAGGAAAGCCGACAGAAGGGACCTGGGGTGGAGGGTTTATTCCATAGGAGGTAGAAGAGGGGCAGCAAGTCAGAGTGAGACCCTTTCTACACAGACTGTTCTTGGCTATCATTTTAAACAGAGGAGTAATGATCCTTGGATTCTAGAGAGGTCTTGGGGTGTAACGAAAAGAATATTATCATCAAACGACAATGTCTAGAGTACAGATATGATGCCCAGAGAAAAGGTGAGATCAGTGTTGACTGGAGTTCTGGGGGGGCAGCGGGGGGAGCCTTTCAATGGGCAGTAGGCAAATACAGAGGGAGGGCATAAGCAAGTCATTAACATATGGGAAGAAATGTTTTAATGCTATTTATACCAAAAAGATATGAAAGAAATTAATCTTTGGAGAATGTTTAATGGACACATTTACATTTGATCTGCAGGTCAGGTGGTCATGTGGCTTGATGGTTTCTGAGTTAAGACCAGGCATTCTGCTGGGTCTTATTCTTCCTTTTGCTTCCTATCTGCATGTTGAGGAGTCATCAGCTGATTCATGCCTGGGAAAGTGGTTTTATGCATTTACACATTTTAAATATGTACACACTGCTGTTTTTAAATGGATAACCAACAAGAACCTACTGTATAGCACAGGGAACTTTGCTCAATGTTATGTGGCAGCCTGGATGGGAGGGGAGTTTGGGACAAAATGGATACATGTTTATGTATGGCTAAGTCGCTTTGCTGTGCACCTGAAACTATCACAACATTGTTAATCGGCTATACCCCAGTATAAAATAAAAAGTTTTTAAAAAGTAGTAGAATATTTAACATACTTTGTAAAGATAAGGAGTGACTGTAAATATCTTTTCTACCACCCAGAGGTTTGCTGCTTATTTTGTGGCAAAGTTAAAACAGTTGGGAACGGAAAGATGAATTGCACATTTTTTTTCTTTTGCAAAAAGACAAGAGCTTCGAGCTGTGAGCATTTCCTGTGATAAAAAGTGGCTGTCAGAGTGTGCTACCTAGCAATAATAGATGCACTTAATCCATCCTTCTGTGGCCAATGCAACTTAACATTGGAAAAAAAATAAGGACTTTTGTCTAATGATTAGTGACGTTGAGCATCCTTTCATGTGTTTGTTGCCCATCTGTATGTTTTCTTTGGAGAAATGTCTATTTAGGTCTTCCGCCCATTTTTGGATTGGGTTGTTTGTTTTTTTGATATTGAGCCGCATGAGCTGCTTGTATATTTTGTAGATTATCCTTTGTCAGTTGCTTCATTTGCAAATATTTTCTCCCATTCTGAGGGTTGTCTTTTCGTTGGTGGGAACGTAAATTGGTACAACCACTATGGAGAACAGTATGGAGGTTCCTTAAAAAACTAAAAATAGAACTACCATACGACCCAGCAATCCCACTACTGGGCATATACCCTGAGAAAACCATAATTCACAAAGAGTCATGTACCACAATGTTCACTGCAGCGCTATTTACAATAGCCAGGACATGGAAGCAACCTAAGTGTCCATCGACAGATGAATGGACAAAGAAGATGTGGCACATATATACAATGGAATATTACTCAGCCATAAGAAGAAATTAAATTGAGTTATTTGCAGTGAGATGGATGGACCTAGAGTCTGTCCTACAGAGTGAAGTAAGTCAGAAAGAGAAAGATAAATACCGTATGCTAACACATATATATGGAATCTAAAAAAACAAACAAAAAAAATGGTTCTGATGAACCTAGAGGCAGGACACGAATAAAGATGCAGACGTAGAGAATGGACTTGAGGACACGGGGAGGGGGAAGAGTAAGCTGGGATGAAGCGAGAGAGTAACATTGACGTATATACACTACCAAATGTAAAATAGATAGCTAGTGGGAAGCAGCTGCATTGCACAGGGAGATCAGCTCGGTGCTTTGTGACCAACTAGAGGGGTGGGATAGGGGGTTGGGAGGGAGACACAAGAGGGAGGGGATATGGGGATATATGTATAGCTGATTCACTTTGTTATACGGCAGAAACTAACACAACATTGTAAAGCAATTATACTCCAATAAAGATGTTTTAAAAAAAAGAGCTTTTGGAAAGAAGCTAGTGCTATGGAGAAAGCATTTTGAAAATGGGTCTTGGGAAATGTTACTATCATTATTGTGACTTTTCTGAGGAAAATGGTTTACATGAATCACTTACAGAGACGTTCACATTTTTATACTTAAAAAACTTGGAAACAATGTTTAAACAGAAGAGTTTCAGAGCATTTTGAACCGATTTGTTGAAAATAAAAAAATGTAGCACCTTCCGGCTAGTAAATGAAAACATTTTCAAAGAGAGAAATGTATTAGCTGAATTTCAACAAATTTTTGTGTGCTTGAAGGAAGGGACTGAAAACAGAAGATTCGGGGCACAGGAAATGACTTCCTCCACCTGGGTTACAACAGCCATTAAGACTGCATTGGGGAACAGGCTAAATTTAGTAAATTGTAAATTTTGTAAATTGAATTACAATAAACTGTAGGTTGTTCAATCACAAATGTTAAATCAAAATTTTCAAAAATAATGACGTTCAATTACATTATGGTCCCTAGAATACTAATAATAATTGCTTATAAAGAACACACTTTTGTACCTTCAACAAATAATCCATTATTAAATTTTAGTTCATCCTTTTCAAATTTGTATCTGTATCTATTTTGTAATATACATGGGATATTTACATGTCAATACATGTATTTACATGGGACAATATACATGTAATATGTGTATGATATATATGAGGATAGTACTACATGTATACACATATATTTTATAAGTAACTTGTATATGTGCATATCTTTATAATTTACAAGGAAAATATATACATATGTTGAGAGTATGTGCTCAAAACCATTTTTTTGTTCAAAGTTTAGAGACCATGGATATAGAGGAAAGAAAATTTATGGCGGATTCAGAAGACCCAAGTCCTAGTCCAAGTTCTGCCATTAAGATGTGGTACCTCATACAAGTCAGAGCTGATGGGTGAAGAGCAGAGCTGTCCTGCAGATTTTGAGAGGATTGGGGGAAATACGATTATGTGTATTCATTGCCTGGCATAGAGCAGACTAGAGCCTCTGTAACTCTTGGGGGCCAATGGAGGGGACACTGAGACCACTTGGCCCATCACTTAATTATCCAGGTGAGGACATGGCAGGAAGAGGGAAGGTTGGATTTGCTCCATCTCTTAGGGCAAGTGCTGGCAGGGCCACCACTGAACTCCACCTGTGAGCTCTTCTGAGATTTCATGTTAGTCCTGGTGACAACGTCTGATGGTGAGTTTCTTATAACAACATTTCCTCCAAGGGTCGGCTTTTATGGTATCACAGAGGAGGGCTATGAAATCTATATGTAAACTTACCATATATACGGGTTAGCTTTTCATATTAAAAGACCACCAGGATGACATTTCTTGATTTTAATTTCTTCTTCCCACTATCTTTAATTCCCCAGGATGGAAGCATTCTGGGGAGACCAGAAGAACAAACGGTGGGACCCCAAAAGTTCTGGCAGGCTCCAGACAGTATCAGAAACAAGGAAGACAGTGAGGCATGTGCTTATTGATTAGAAAGGGCCAGGGCTAAAGATAAGACTAGTCTGAATCAGTGACTCTGAACTTTTGGGGTGTCTTATGTTCCTCTGAGAATCTGATGAAATATATGGGTCATGTCCCTAGAAAACACACATATGAACGTTCATATGATATTTTACATGAGACTCCAGGAAATCACGCAACTTCTGGAGTCTACCCATTGACCTCACTTTCTGTAAGTTCCAGCTCCGAAACTCTGTCCATTTATAAATATTGAGAAGAGGAAATTCCTTTCCTAAGGTTTGACTGTTCACACCCTCATCCCAACATCACCCATTTGTACATGTTCCCCCTTTAATTAGGTTTGGTGGCCTTGGTGATAAAATCAAATGCGTTTCAAAGGTGTTCTTAATTTCCACCTGGATCAATTCATCCCACCAACACCTGGGCAAGGGTTTCTGAAAGCATATGGCCCTCACATCAGCATTTCTACTTTATTTCTCCTTTATGCAATCTTTTTTAAAAATGTTTTTTATTGAAGTGTAGTTGATTTACAATGCTGTGTTTCCTTTCTGCAATCTTCATCATGACTCTTCCAAAATGTTTCCTTCTTGAAATCTGGCAACGTGACTTCTTTGTCAAATTTGGTGTCATTGAGGCAGGCAACATCACTTCAGAGTACACCTGTTCAGAAAGATGTCCACTGGTGTCGAAATTTTTTTATAACTAATGGAAGAGATTTAACATTTATGCACTGCTTACCCTGTACCAGACCCTGTGCTAGGGGTGTCTGTTGAATCTCATCATTATTTCTTGTAATGTGACTATTAGGTTTGTTGTTACTGCTTTTATATTAGAGATGCAGAAATTAAAGAGAATTTGAGTAATTAAGGAGCAAATTAGATGCTCAGACTCCTAGATTACAATTCTAGAATTACCCCTCTCCGTGTAATTCTGATGGGACTTCAAACCCATCACTGAACCTTCTCTTTGCGTTTCTGCATCTGTAAATTTTCTCTCTCTGCCACTGACTTTGTATATTTACACAGATGAGTGATTAAAGAGAGGAGGTTTTGACTTTGGCAATACCATCTGTTATTCTGACACAGATCTGAGTTTTACTTATTAGTCAGCAAAATTTTTCTCCAGTCCCTCAGCCTCCAACTGAAGTTTTAGGCGTGATGCCCTTCACAGAAGGGAGCATTTGTAGCCCTGAGGAAGTCTAATTGGAACCAGCTCCCAAAGTCATGGAAAAGCCATTCCTGCCCCAAATCCGAAGAAGGAAGTCAACGTGAAAAACCCATTTAGAGAAGGGTCTGCCAGTTTATTTGGAAACTTCAGAGGGCTGTGTGGTCTGTCTGGAGTATGGTCAGCTAACAGCACAAAACCCTTAAAGTTGCTCTGTCGTCGGCCAACAAAGCTGAGGGAAAACAGTAAACATGTCGTAACTTCAAACTTATGCTGGCAAGTTTTAGTCATTTCATTGTTAGTTAAAGAACGATTATGTGTGTTTATATGCATTTGTTTCTCTGCTTATGAACTTTGGAAGTAGAGACTATAAGTTAATGAAAATTCTCAAGTCTCTATATGATGAGTATAACGCGTCGATAGAGATGGTGTTGACAATGATGACACATATGCTCTTAAAGAGAATTTTTGGATAGCACTAGTGTATTACAAACCCATGGTAGCCGTATATAAAGACAATGATAGAACCCCCTGCCACAGGGTCTTTGCACATGCTAGTTTCTCTTTCTGGAACATCTACCCTCGGCTTTCTTTCCATGGTTAGTCCTGATGCAGCCTTCCAATCTTAGCTCAAAGGCCACGTTCCAGCCCACTGAGACGAGATCAGATTCCTCTGTGATAAGTTCTCTTTGTTCATTGTTATTTTCTTTTAAAATGCTTAATTAGTAGTTATATCTTGGTTGATTTAACAGTTTGATTATTTGCCTTAGGCTGTAAGTTGTATAAGAGGACAGTTGTGACTAGTACATACAGTTACTTAATAAATGTTTGTTAAAGGAATGAATGAATGAAGAAAGAATACATGTGACTTGACCAAGCACAAGTTTTCCTAAGGAAGTGAAACAACAGAGATTAAAGAGAAGACACGACTTAGATGATTCAGTGAACAGATAATCAAGGGCGCCAAGATATTGGAAACAGCTTCCCTCCTGCATATCCATTATTAATCATTATGGCTTCCACAGCTATGTTTGTGGCTTTTGTTGATCAAGATCCAGATTGGCCCCCCTTCTTCCCCAGGCCTGCTTCATTTGTTCTTCCCTTGTGTCTTTGGGCCCCTCATTCTCTATGAATAAAGTACCTTGCATCTTCAATCTCTTCCCATCCACCTAATGGAGAATATGATGGTCTGTAGGAGAGCATAGCCTTGAGGAAAGAAGACCTGGGTTTGGATGTTGGGCTCTATTACTTGGGCACATAGTTCTCTATTTGCTTTTCTCCATCTGTAAGATGGACCTTTATTAGATAGCTATTGGTGCAATAATGCTACGTAACATACAACCCCAAACAAATATTGTTCTTTCTCAAGGGTCTGTGGATTGGCTATGGTTTGGTGAATCTCAGCTGGGCTTGGCTCTGGGCTGAATGTTGAGTTCATATCTTTTCCACGTGTCTCACTGGGGCCATAGATGGGGGGATAGGAGGTATTCAGGCCATGCCTTCCTCTGGATGGACAACAGGACTGTAAGAAAGTGGTAGGGATACCCACGGCTCCCGATGGCCTCTACTTGGAAATGGCACAGTTACTTAAGCCCACATTCCATCAGTCAAAGCAAGTCTCAGAGCCAAGGCCAATATCAAACAGGAGAGCAGTTCACACCTTCCACCATGGGAGCTGCTGCAGAGTCACATGGAAAATATAATTTTATAATAGGGAGGAAGTGAAGAATTGAAAACAATGTAACCTACCACGGCAATCTACACCTATGTGGGAGGGTCAAATAGGGATCCTTTGAATGGGTTAAAACATCTGTTTTTATTGCTATTGTGAAAAATAACTACATTTGTCTTTCCTCTAATGAAACGTTGTTCCTTGAAGTATGTCAAAGTGGGTGCCCCGGCTGTGCTGTTGGTACTTGACCTCACGTTTGGTCTTGAACCCCTACTTGACTGTTCTTCATGGCCCATTGAATCGAGCACCTCTTCCTTGGCCAAGCATTCACAACTCTTCACAACATAAAGTCAACCTAAAGTTTCAAACCTTATCTCACTCCAATATGTACACGTTAAGCCTGACAGACTGGACTACTCAATGTTCCTGAAAACTCTGTGTCACCCTGGAGTCGTGTACACAGATCTTTCTTCCCAGAAGACCCTCTGTGGTACCCTGTCCTATTTGTCTGAAATGCTTACCATCCCTCTCCACCAGGCCCATCCCTAATGGCCTTCCTGACATTTCTCTCATCCACTGACATCAGTGTCGGCCACGTGACTTGTTCTGGCTATTGAACCGTGAGGTTGATAGAGCAGAGGCTCTCAGAGCCATCACAGGGTTCCCCTGATGGTGTTTGCTCTTTGCCATGAGAGCAGCATGTTTCAGACAGTAGCTACTCTTCCAACCGAGTCCTGGAGTCAAGAAGACGTACAGAAGAGTGAGTCAAAGCCAACCCACACCTGACATGTCACCTGAGTGAGAAATAAACCCTTGTGATGACAGTCCACGGAGAGGTGGGGGCTGGTTGTTACTGCAGCGTGACTTAACATCAGACTACTGACGAACGCTCCCACCAATGTGGCAGGACAGAAAGAACAGGGGCTTTAAAATCAGACAGACCTGCATTCAAATCTTGTTGGCATCCATCACTTCCGTAGGAAAGAAAATTGTGACTCTCAGCTTCCACATTTGTAAGATGAGGACTAGCATATCAACCCTCAAGAATGTTGTGGGTGGGCTTCCCTGGTGGCACAGTGGTTGAGAGTCCGCCTGCCGATGCAGGGGACACGGGTTCGTGCCCCGGTCCGGGAAGATCCCACATGCCGCGGAGCGGCTGGGCCTGTGAGCCATGGCTGCTGAGCCTGCGCATCCGGAGCCTGTGCTCCGCGACGGGAGGGGCCACAGCAGTGAGAGGCCCGCGTACCGCAAAAAAAAAAAAAAAAAAAAAAAGAATGTTGTGGGCTTACTGATGGTTTAGGTACAGTATCTGTGGTGGAGAAGCCCCTCTTGTAGAGAAGGTCTTCAGTTACAGTAGTTCTAATTGTTTTTATTGTTAATGTTACACTTCTTGTTGGAATGCCACTTACTTTCTCAAGGATTGGATATTTGTCGTATCACAGAGGTTTGTTTCTCTGGATGTCTCGAACAAAATCAATCAACACCCCACCCCCACCCCACCACCAAGAAGACTTCCCAGAGAAGTACTTCTCAAAGAACCTTCTAGACTTCCCATTAGGGAGCATCAGCAGTCACTGCACTTTGCTGTCCCCTAGAGGTGTTGGCTGGGAAGACCACCATAGAGATCACAGAAGCAATGGATTCCTAAAGAAGCAGCTGTCACACCATGAAAAATGGAAGCTATTATAAATATAACTGTAATGAAAGCTACCATTTATTGAGTGTCATGCATCAGGTGCTACGCATAACTTTATGAATCAGGGTCTACTGCATACTAATTTTACAGTTCGGAAGAGGAAGGTACAGAATAGTTAAATCTCTCGCCCTGGAAGATGCAGCTATTATGAGATAGAGACTTCCGTCAAACCTGGGGCAGACTGATTCTATAAAACCCCCGTCTTCACCACTACACTGTATTGATCTTACAAGCTTATGCTCCTATGCTTGCTACATCTGCTCAAAAGACACTACTGCCAACCACAAATAAAAAACAAAAGTTCTTTGCCCCTACTTTATTCTTTCTCTTGGTGAACAAATAACTCTTCTAAAGGCCAGTGGGGATTTTATGTTACAGAGACAGGGAAAAACCATATTGCTTCATTCTAAAAGAAAAAAATAACAATAAAACCAGAGTCTGCCCTGGCTTAGGTTAAAGACCAGGTTTACTAGACACCATCTTCTCTCACTGCCGAGGTGGCAGCTCCAGTAATTATTTTGAAAGGCGAGTAGTCACACCCCTGTATGACTCAGAATGAACCTGGGATCAGGGTGCCCCTTGGCCATTCTGTTACCATAATGATTTCAGCATTTATGAAAGTGACTAATGACGGAAATTGCTATCAACACTTGCAGCAGAGAGACAGCAAGTTGGAAATTGGATTTTCCTCTCTTCTTGCTAATGAGTTCTTTTCTCAAGGTGCCCATCCTTGGAGTGGGACGGGAAATTGGTAATTCTTTTTCTGTGTTGTATTCTTACTAATGCCTGTGCTGAAATGCCGGCAACACACCTGTGACAGTGGAAGGTTATGTGAAACCATAAAAATATTGTCAGAGGAAATGGCTTAGCTGGGGACACTGTAACCCACTTAAGAAGTGGAAACTTTAATTGCTCAAAACATGAAGGGTTTTCAAGTGGGTGTACACGTGTCAAGTACTTCTACCTCAGGAGTTTCAGTGACCAGAGTAAAGTAACTCTTGATTTGTTTGTTTCGTTTTGATGGTATTCTCGGGAGAAGTTGCCAAACAACAGATGTCAGATGGTTCTGGAAGAATTGTTTCTAGTGGTACCTTTTCTTTAGGTGACTATTGGCAAGGCATAGAGGCCCTCTTTGCACATGGGAACTTGATGGACCCATGTAGTTCTTGCTCAGTTACAAAGGTACATCAACTGTTGGAAAAAACCCTTGGTTTCCATAAACAAAACCCAGAGCAGCCCTCAGAATTCATTCCGGCCTTTCGTGAAAGCGTTCCTCTAAGTCTGGATGGAGGTGAAGTGTGAGTCATCAGAAATTTTCAATGTGGCTGATTTCTTGCAACAAAGTGTGTGATGAGAGGTTAGCATTTTCTTGGCCATATCCTCCAGCACTTCACTCTATGGCTCCCTGGTAACCAACCCCACCCTTTCAGCCTGACAATTTCCTTGAAGGAGACAAGGTATACTGGTGACAACGTTGATAAGGGTCCAATCCAGAAATGTTTCAGACTCAACCAAGGTAACCGTAGGCTCATTTTCAGAAATGACAATGTTTCTGACTATACAGGCGTTACAGATAATTGCGGAAAGCAGTGATTTCCTCGGGAGAGATCTGAGGCGTAAAGCAAGGAGCATTCCAAAGCCGTTTTGGAACAGCTATGTGATCAGTGTCCAGCTAAATCGATGTGTTTTGAAGTTAAAAAAAAAGAGAGGAAAAAGAAAAATCACTCCTAACCCCTCCCCCCCATTTTGGTCTATTTCCTTCCATTCTCTTTGGTTTTTTGCCCTGTGCGTATTTTTCTTCGCCTTAGTCATAATGGCTTGGTTTGCCAGTAGTTAACTCACTGGCTGCACATGCCTTAAATAGGGCAGAAGGACTGACAGCTGCATTGATGAAATGGTCCAAGAATGTCCCTCTGAAGCCCTATAGAACTGTACTCTCATACGAAAAACAACAGCAGAGCGATCCAAATAGGCAGTTGAGGGAAAAAGGAAAACGGGAGGTTGTTCGGATTACGTGCTACTGGTTAACTCCTTGTTCTTAACTTTTCTCACCTTTCTGAATTACTTTGGGTCTATTTTCTCAATTATATCAAATAGTAAAAAATTCTGAGGGTAATGACCCTTTAATCACCTAGAATATAAATTCCTTCATGATATAAAATGATTTTCAGGAAGAAATACAAACAGGCGAAATTGGGCTTCACCTGTGCATGTTTTAGAATCTACATTTGTGCGTCATCTCAGAGCCTGTTTATGTGAGATTCTAGCCTATAGCATAGTCGGTCCTAAGTCTGGGGCTGTGAGCCTCTGGCAGCTCACGACAAATTTTCACTGGTCAGTAGCAAAATGAGAAGAGAAAAATGAGAGTTTTTCATCAGGCTAAATTCATTCAATTTAAGGAATTGCTCTTTATTCCCAGATTACGCTCTTCTGTCCTATTCAATGATGGGGTTTTGTTTTTTATTTTATTTTATTAAAAAAAATTTATTTGAGTATAGTTGCTTTACAATGTTGTGTTGGTTTCTGCTGTACAGTAAAGTGAATCTGTTATACGTATACATATATCCCCTCTTTTTTAGATTTCCTTCCCATTTAGGTCACCACAGAGCACTGAGTTCCCTGTACAGTAGGTTCTCATTAGTTATCTATTTTATACATAGTAGTGTATATATGTCAATCCCAACCTCCCAATTCATCCCACCCCCCTTCCCCCCTTGATATCCATAAGTTTGTTCTCTACTTTGTTTTTAATGTATTTACTTGACCAAAGCATAGACTAGTCAATCCTGCAATAATATTCCAGATTTAAAATTTTATGCTTGATGAAAGCCTACAGTCTAGGGACCTCTGTCTGCTGCCCTCATGAGCTCTCTGCATACACAAGGTCTGGAGGGGTGGAGAAAAAGAAGGTCGCAGCAACCACCGTGGTGACCAAACAACAGCTAACACTGTAGAGGTGCTTACTGTGTGTCAGGCACTGCTCTGAGTGCGTTACACTTTACAGATCAGGTCATTTAATTAATCAGGTCATTAATCAGGTCATTTAATCCCCCCAAAATCCTCTGAGGTGGGTGCAAATAAGCATTCTCGTTTTCCAAAAGAGGAAACTGAAGCCTAGAGTTCTAGAACTCTGAAACTCCTGTGTTCTAGAAACAATTCTGTGACCTACTTTAGTTTTGAATCAAATTCCACAACTCATGACTGGAACTCAATTTATAGGATTAAGCATGATATTAACATTGTCTGCTTCCCATCTACCACCTGGTTCTCCCCTAAGAAGCCTTCAGTGGCTAGTCCTTGCTATTACTTACTAAGCAAGCTTTTTATTCAGATTTGATTCCACTCGATTTAGGCTACAGGAACTACCCATAGTCTTCAGAAATAGCTCATTCTGTCATCTCTATGCCGACAACCAAGCAACACGTTCCACGCAGAGATCCGTCTGGCGAGCCGGAGGACTTGTGAGCATCGTGCTGAGGTTGAGAAATGAGGCCCTTCATTTCCTTCTCCATCCTGGTTACTTATGGCAAGTAGATTTCCCTGAGTGCAAATTAGTTTCAATATTTATTTAGGACTTGACACTCTATTACTGTGTTCAGAAATCTGCAAAGTGTACTTTTCCTCCTTTTTCCCCATATGTGAGCAGGGAGCTCAGCCTCTGCACACATCAATGAAAAGAAATCCTCCCAAACATATATGTTTACATACATATATATATGTTTACATACATATATGTGTTTACACACACACACACACACATATATATATATATATATAGTTGTTTTTTTTTTCACTGTGCCATGAGGCATGTGGGATAGTAGTTCCCTGACTGGGGATTGAACCTGTGTCCCTAGCACTGGAAGTGTGGAGTCTTAACTGCTGGACCACCAGGGAAGTCCCCCAAACATATATTTTTTAAAACTTCAGATACTTTTAAAATAATATTGAACCTCAACGGAAACTTTGTCTATAAATTTGTATGGTATGGATGTTGTTTTCCTCTCGACAGACTGTTCCCAATGTACTTAGAGTGTATGAGAATCAGGGCTGGTCATCATCAGAGTGAGCGGGCACTTCTTTCTCTCTTCAAGGTGCAGTAAAATGCTGTTCTCCAGACACTAGCCATGGCCTAGAATTCTGGGGATTGGGTGGGAAGCCACCCATTCTGGAGCCGTCACAGTAGCTATTTTTGTTATTGTTTTCTTCAAAATAAATCTCTGGCTCAAGTTACACCCCTGGGATCCTTGCCCTGTATTGAGCAGGTAACACAAATAAAATGCAAACCTGTCTGTTCAGAAGAGGTTGACCCCCTTGGTTACAGTTAAGGCATTGATGGTGTTAAATGCAAGACAGTGTCCTGGTCTATATATTTTCATGTGATTGTGAACAGCTCATTTACTGTTAAATCCTTAGTGTTCATTGTTCTGTACAGGGAGAGTTCAACAAGAATAAACAGTTTGGCATGGTATGTTCTGATTTATTTTTTTTAGTCATGTTGATTTAAAATAATCTATTCCATTGTCCCCAAAGTACTCTGAACTTTAGAAACCACCTATCCTGATGTTGGGTTTTGAAAATATAGAAGCCACAGTCAATAACTAAGAAAAGTGTATACAGTTTCCTGTGAAAAAGGGATTTCAGGTTAAAGCTAGTTCTGTACTTGCCTATATCTCTAGACTGATATATAAAGTACGATCCCTTACATTGACTGAGGATTTATGGGTGTGAGTAATTGTGCTAAGCATTTTGACCAGCTTTATCTTCATTTGATTCCCTACAAGATTGGTACTATTATCTCCCCTGCTTTACAGATGAGAAAACACAGAGGGAGATGTTAAATCCCTCACCCAGGGTCACACAGCTGAATAGTAGTGGAGCCTTGCTATGAATTTCAGAGCCCTTGATCTTAACCACTTCGCCAAACTGCATTTCTACAAGAACGTGGATAGACTAACATCTCTTTTATTGTTTTCAATTTCTGAATTTAAGAGATTCTTTTCTTCTCCTTCCTTGCAAATCAGACCTTTCTCCTCCTAGAAACTACCGTCTTGCTCACAAGACAGGCTATGACTTGCAACCCTGCCAGCATCCACTAGAATGTCCTACCTGTTGTTTGGTGTCCCCATGTGTGGCCCCATTTCTCTCCATCTGGGGCGCCTTCCCACTCTCGGTTTGACATGTGTAGAGAATAAGACACTTAAGTGGACTGATTTGTCTTGAAAGAGAAATGAGGTTCTGAACAATCACTTCACCATGCAGGTTCCAATTCAACCTTCATAGGCTAGAAAAGAGAATGACCAACTTTGGAAACACATGCTCCACTGGTAGATCTCAGGAGGAGAGGTTACCGTGGGAACATACTCTGAAAACTGTAGACTTTCCCCCGCAAGATGCCACTGTTGCACACCTCCTAAGAAAGAGTCAGGCTGGCTTGCTGGTGGACGTCACTCCCTGAAGGGAGTCAGGTCCCTTCAGGAAGAGTAGATGCATCCACAAATCTGCACACGGTGTTGGTATTACCGTCATTCGTACTTGTAGACTCCGTTCCTTTGTAAACCCAAGGTTGAGATTTGCATTGCTGGATGAGGGGATGTAATTCAGCTTTGCCAGCAGAGGCAGGTTCCTCAAAGTATCTTGTTGCAAGAGTGGAAGTCATCTTCTGCATTTGTGGGACACCCAAATGAGGTTTGAGAATGCTTGTATCTTGAAAGACAGCCACGTACCCTTAGAGAAGAGTTATTTCCATTGTACTGAAGTTAACTGAGAACTGAAATCACTCCCAAGGAAGGGAGAGAAAGAGACAGAATGATGGCGCTCAAAGGAATATCAACTCAACCGATCCCTGCATTTTCCAGATAAAGAAACTGAGCCCATAGATAAATGACTTGCCCACAAATATAAAGTGTATCGTTTATTTATGTCAGAGAGAGGTCTAGGATGTAGGTATTCTAACTTCTAGGCCAATAGCAACCCTTACCACTACCCCACCCCACTACAGAACTGAGCCTTACTGGGAGGATTCATTCATTCATTCATTCATGTATTATTATCCACAGGCTTACACAAGTCAAAAACCTAGAAAACTTGGACCCTTTATTATTCATCACTCCATATATCTTTCTACGAAATATTGACAGTTCTACATCCTAAACATCTGTCAAATCTATCGCTGACTATAATCTCTGCCATTATCTTATTTCAAACTCTAATTACCTTCCAACCAGACTACTGATAGCCTACTCTAAAAATAACATTTCTTCAATTATGCAACAAAAAAAAAACACATGGGGAGCAAATGCCAAGCACGGGGGACCCATGATGAGCAGGACTTGTGGCCTCCGCAAAGTTGCTGACAGTCCAGCGAGGGAGAAGGATGTCCGCTATCTTATTCTAACTATGGAAGCCCTTCCATATGGCAAATCAATAGACAGATGGCTGCACTCTCCCCTTCCGTCTCTTGCTTTAGAGGAAATCTACTCAACATCCCCCTGGACTTGATTAGCTAGAGAAGACCCACTTATGGACCAGCCTCTATTTTCACGTGGTCATCGGGAGATGAATGACACTCATGTACCATATAACGGGACCAGACCAGGTTTAGAGTAAACAGCTGGGAAGCGTCAACGTGCAGTTTGGGAATTGGGAATGAAAGCTCATTCTGCATAGTTGGAAATCCAAAGGGAATTTAGGTAGTGGGATGAGTTACAATTCTGCAACCTGGTGTCAGCCTGGATTGGAAGAGATCTGACATTGGTCATGCAATATTTTTGCAAACACGTGGCTAAATTAGGCTTCACAGACTTCCTGTAACCCCATTTTTTCCTTTTAAATACACATACAGATATGTATGTTGTGTGCCTATATACATATATATGTTATTAATTTATTTTTCCGATATGCCCTCCCCTCTTCACTTCTCTTACATCACAAATATGTATTTTATGGGTTGAAAGAAAAATAATAGTCAGCACTTTCCCTGGATCTTGGTAATAGTAATGGAAGCTGGGATCCACAGAGGGTTTACTGTGCACTGTGCTAAGAGCATCACACACATTCACCGTTTCATTTTTGCAAACAGAACTATGAAGTAACTACTGTGATGACACTTTCTCTGTTCATGATTCTTCATAGGACCTCAATCTCCTAATGCTGATCTTGGGTCCACCTACTTACTTGTTTTCCTTTTAACTTAATTATGAAATAGAATCTATTTCTCTTTCCTGATGCTTTCCTCCTTCACTTGTTAGTCCTCATATCTTTTTAGTTCATCCCATATTTCAAATAACCATGGATTGTAACAGAAAGTGAGACCTTTGTTCCATATTTTTTTCCTAAAAATCGGAGGAATGACATTCACTGAAATATGTAGGTTCTAGAAATGTTGAGGTCCAAGTCATTCCAAAATAACCATCAAATTAAAATTCATTAGCAAGTAATGTGTTTCAATGCTGCCTGATAGATTGTTTGTTAATTCTTTGGGTGACACTGAAGATTCCTGATTTTGCCTGAAAATGAACATTTAATTCTAACTCTTAGCAGCATCTACTAGGGTAGATTTTTTGAGGCTTTGAAATTTGTTGTTCATCCTTCGTTGTCAGGATCAGCTAATGATTTAAAGTCCCTTAGCTGCTATGGAAGAGACCAAAAAATCTAAGTATATACCAAGAATTCAAGAGTTTCCATTACTTTATAGGGTGAATCTATTTATAAAGGACAGTGTGGAAATCTTGGGCTGACACCAGGTGAATTAAATTAGAATATCTCTAAGGAGCTTCCTTTCAGATATAACCTACCCAATGAACTCAGACAGGATTGAAGTATTTGTTGTAATTATCTGGGATCATGAGGAAGGGCCGGCTCTGGAAGGAATACAGTGTACTCTACAGACATTACCTCATTCTGTCATGGATGGCACTGGGTATAATTTCCATTTTTCAAGGGAATGAGCAAGGTATATGAAGGCCAAGTGACCTATGCTGGGACACTGGCGTTTAGTCTCCAGTACAAAACTAGCCCAAGAATCTGGGTGATCGTCCCACTAATTCAGGTAAGGCAGTGACTCTGTTTATATTATTTCAGAGAAAATTCACTTTTTGCTTTTCACTGTTAATAGATCTAAACTATAAGTTAGTGGGGGATCTATGCATGTAGATTCCCTGTATATCAAGGGGATTTAAGAGAGCTTGAGGGCCCCCAAGTATGATTACAGTGTGAAATAAACAGACAAATCCACAATATCCCATATTTTAAATACTTCTACACCTACAGCTACTAGTAGCTACCATTTATTGAGGTTTTTTTTCTATGTTTCTAATGATTAAGGCATTTATTCATTTCTACTAAGAAAATATATTAATATGGGCTCATAAAAAACAAAGTAATAGCAACTGGGATTTCAATAATCTTTTTGTACCGTATGCATGCTGGTTATTTTGCCCTGAAGACCTTCCTCACTTCTCTACATGTTAAAATCCAACCCTTCTTTCAAGGCCCATCCTGAAACCATTTACTCCAGGGCAAGCTTTTCAGATGACCTCATTCTTCCCTGAACTCACATAGTATTTTAAACCTCTCCAATAACATTGTGCTGTGTAATATCATTGTGTGTATTTGTCTTCTTTCCTTTCTAAAATGTAACCTTCCAGGTGGTAGTTCCCATGTGCATTTACTTTGTTTTTCATTCCTTGGCATGATCAATTATGGATAGAGTAAGCACTTGTGACGTAATGAGAAATATGTTATTTGGTCTCTGCCCCCAGCTCCTGACAGAGAGCTCCTAAATCCCTTGTAATTTCCTCAGTAATAGAAGTGTTTTTGTTCTAATGAGACAACTCTGGGCGGGCTCCTGATTAACATTAGGATGAGGGCTGGTCACCAGAGAGACCAAGCCATGATTAGAAGCTTGGAACTTTCAGACCTCCCCACCCCATCCTCCAGGGAGGGGAGAGGGGCTGGAGATTGTGTTCATAATCAATCATACCTAGGAGATGAAGCCTCCACAAAAATCCATAAACTATGAGGTTCAGAGAGCTTCCAAGTTGGTGAACACACGGAGGAGCTGGGAGGGCGGTACCTGGAGAGCATGTTAGCCCCACACTCTTCCCGTCTACCTTGCCCTCTGCACCTCTTCCATTTGGCTCTTCCTGAGTTGTATCCTTTATAATAAACCAGGAGACAAAGTGTTTCCATGAGTTCTGTGAGCCCTTCTAGCAAATTAATGAATGGGAAGAGGGGGTCATGGGAACTCCGCATTTATTCAATCTTAAGTACAGGAAACCAGGACTTACAATTGGCGTCTGAAGTGGGGTTGAGAATTCCTGTGGGACTGAGCCCTTCACCTGTGGGTCTGCATTAACACTGGGTAACTAGTGTCATAATTGAATGGTAGGACATACAGCTGGTGTCTGGACAGTTGGAGAATTGGTTGATGTGGGAAAAAAACCCACACATTTGGTGTCCGAAGTGTTCTATGGGTAGAGAAGAACAGTGTTTTCATTTGGTACTCAACGTTACTCTCTTGAATTAATGAAATTAAATCTCAGAGTTGGAACACAGAGTCCATGGAGCCCAGCTTCCTCCTCGATGTGGAAATGACGTCCGTGGCATCACTGAGGAGGTGGAGATGCAGGGAAGTCCTCTTCCTTATGGAGCTGCCCCTGGCAGGAACCCTCTCAGTTGGGATGGATGATGTGTCACACATGTCCTAGCCTCTCTTGCATCCACACACAGTCATGTCATTGGCTTTTGCTGGCAGATGTGCACAGAACTAATACGGGCTTGGTTCTTTAAAAAGCACTTGCATTTTCTCCACTTTTTACTTCCTCTCCATTGGAGGGAAGCAGAGGACTCCAGAGCTCTCTAGGGGGTCAGTGCAACGAGATGCAAGAGCCTGGGATCCTGAGTCACAATGTGGAAGAAAGAACTAGCTGACCAGGAACACTGGCATCAAGCCATTATGTGGGCAAGAAAGAAACTTCCTTTGTGCTAAGCCATGGAAATTTTGGGGGCTATTTGTTAAAGCAACAGAATTGCCTTAACTTTATTGATTACTTTCTTTGATGGAGAGTTAGCTGTTCCAGCTCTAGTTGTCAGGAAAACCTTACTCATTATCTTAGCTCAGGCTGCCGTAACAAATACCATAAATAGCTGGCCTAAACAGCAAATATTTATTTCTCACAGTTCTGGGGGCTAGAAGTTTGAGATCAGAGTGTCAGCATGGCTGGGTTCTTGGTGAAGGTTCTCTTCCTGGTTTACAGATGATGGTCTTCATGTTGTATCCTTGTGTGGCGGATGGCAGAGCAAGAAGCAAGCTCTCATCTGTCTCTTCTTATAAGGGTACCGATCCCATCATGAAGTCTCCACCCTCATGACAATCACCTCCCAAAAGTTCCATCTCCAAATACCATGACATTGGGGATTAGGGTTTCAACATATGACTTTTGGGGGGACACAGACACGTGGTCTGTGATGGTTAGTTTTATGTGTCAACTTGGCTGGGCTAAGGGATGTCCATACGGCTGGTAAAACATTATTTCTGTGTGTGACTTTGAGGGTGTTTCTGGAAGAGATTAACATTTGAATTGATAGACTGAACACAAAAGATCTGCCCTCCCCAATGTGGGTGGGCATCCTCCAATTCCTTGAGGGACCCAAATAGAACAGAAAGGCAGAGGAAGGGGTGAACTCCCTCTTTCTTTTCAAGCTGGAATGTTCATATTCTCCTGCCTTCTGACATCAGAATGCCTGGTTCTTGGGTCTTCAGACTCCAGGACTTACACCATCAACCCCTGGTTCTCAAGTCTTTGGACTTGGATTGAATTCCGTTACTGGCTTTCCTGGTTCTCTAGCGTGCTGATGGCCGAAAGTGAGACATCTCAGCCTCCATAGCCACACGAGCCAATTCCTATCAAAAATCCCTTATTTATATATGTATCTATCTGTCTCCTAATGGTTCTGTTTCTCTGGAGAACCCTGTCTAACGCACAGTCCATAACACTCACATTGAGCTGAAAGTTGTCCTCCCATCACTCCAATCCATGGCTGTTGTTTTGCCTTTTCAGTCTCCACAAATGTATTTCCTCTTCATCGAGACACCTTTTCCAATATTTAACGGCAGGTATTATATCAGCCTTAGGATGATATTTCTCATTTCTTTGTGCATTGCTGGATCAGCAAATTGGCTCTTCCAGAAACTCAGCAACAATTTTAAGGCTACCACACCAAGAATCGTCATGACCTTTGAATGGAACCATAGGCTTCATGAGCCAGGCCTTCTATGTCCAAAGAGTAACAGCAAAAATCTACTCACTTGGTTGCATCCTAGGGAGAAAAATTCGCACCTAGACACTTTCAAAGGAAAACCGAAAGAGTTAAAGATGCAGAACATGGCACAGATAAACCAACACAACAAGCCCTCGTTCATTCATTCAACAATCATTAATGGTGCTCCTAGGTTTTCTAAGAGAGATAAAGGTAAGCCTGGAACATACCCTGTTATAGGGAATCTGACATGGTGGTGAAAAGATCACTTTTAAGCTAAAAAAATGAATGAAGATGGTTGCTTTCAGGTTAAAATTGTCACTGCCTCCAAATTTGGAGGCTAATCTCTCTGTGAAGTGCTGAACTGATTCAACTTGCCCTACAGACATTTTGCAAAGTCCCAAAGGTAGTACTTGATAGCAAAGCCCAAGTACGAAGAATTTGCCTTTCCTCCCTGCAGTTCTTCATCCTCTAACTAAAACCTAAGACCAGGCAGTGTGGCCAACGTGGGCATTCAGCTCCTGTTGAATGACAGTCTTCAGCCTAGGTAATCTGCATGTCTCTTCACAATAATTATTTTGTCTGTGTGCATTTTCTTATGAGCTACAGAATGTTTGTTTAATCATCATCATCAACAAGTTGACTAAAAATTACGTTGAAAATGCAAATACCATTGGACATTATCATTCTCATTGTTCAAAGCAGCTTTCTCTGGTCAGCTAAGTGCCATGTGGTTTTTAATACAACCTGTGATTAACATGAACTCAAACTTCGAAGCACATTTTGTTCTGTCTCTTGCATTTAACATTATGAGGATGTACTGTTCGGTTTAGAGAACTGTGGGAATAAATAATAATTCTAAGGTACTTTTCCTCTGGACACATCCCATGGCAGCTGTGGATCAGGTATGAGGACAACTGATTACCCAGCACGTGCTCGAAGAAATGGGTAAGATGATGCCGCTAATTAAATGTGAGGATGCTTTAGGAAACCCCAAGAGGACAAAAAGAAATTCTCTTTTGCTTGACTGTTTCTGTGTCTGTTCTCAGGGGTAAAGAGATTTCTATCCCCAAATAATAACAGCTTTAATTATTGCCTTATTTTTTAATATTCAAAGGTTTCAGTAGAGTTAAAAACTCTGTATAATATGTTTGTTTTTGTTTTGTTTTGTTTTTGTCAAGGGGAGTCAAAAAGTGTCAGCTGGACAAAGCTTCAAATTCTATCCTGTTCTAGATTTCCTTCTTAACTGTATTCCACCTGAAATTTCAGGGTAAGACGGTTTTTTCATGCCCTGGGGGTGAGGGTATAAATTGGTTTGGAGGGCTGGGAAAAATATGCTTCAAAATTTAAAACACACACAGCCTTGACCCTGGAATTTAGGAAGGTAGGGATTTAACCCCAGAAAAAAATGAGCCAGGTATGCAAAGGTGCATGTCCAAAGAGCTCATGAAGTTTGGAAAACGTTAAAATAACTTGTAATACAAATATATATGGAGTGCTGATGAAGGGTGTGGTTCGTGCACAGAAGGGCATGAAGTGTGACAGGTTCATGGGCAGCTTGAGGACTGAGCGGATCCACTGATGGTTGTTTGTCTCTTGAGGCAGGGTCCAAGTCTCCTTGCAAGAAGTTGAAAAAAGACATTAACTAGAGAGTACAAGGGTCAGCCCAGGATGGCAAGGGCAGATTGAGTGGAAAAGGAGCCTGGATAGCTCTGAAACACTGGGAGGGACCATGTGAAAAGTCAGGTAGAGGAGGAGCTGGAACTTAATAAGAGAGTGAAAGCTTAAAAGAAAATGTGCTCCTTTCCCATTTCTGCTCATTCTGATGCCATTTTGTCCTCATTTCTGTTTTGTTTGTTTTTCTCTTAAAAACCTTTTCTTTCTGCATTTAGCTTTACCATCCTACGACCCCATCTTTCACTAGTTCGAAAACATTCTCATGAAGATTTGAAAGCTGTCCACACTTTCAGGTCTGCCCTGAGGTTTAGCAAAGCATGAAATGGGCTGAGATACTTCTATTTGCCTCTTGCTGACTGTGTACCTCCCTTAATTTCCTCAGTGACTGACAAGGCTGAGATGAAGAAGACAGTCCCTTCTTAATGGAGCCTGAGCTCCCATCCTCATTTCGTTCCAGACAGGACCCTGCCCTGGCCTGGGAAACAAGCTCTTGGTTTTGAGTACAAACCAGTGAAAAAGTGTATAACCTATTTTCCCTTTGAATCCCCCCAAATATGTTTGGCCAGTCTACAGGCCACATGAGTGTGAGTGTGAGTATGACAGTGTGCGTGGGGTTCTTAATTCAGGAAAGTGGTGGTGGAGAGTGTGGATTCCTGGCTTAAGTCACCTCTACAGCTTGGTGGGAACTTTCTGAGAACCAAACAAGGGGGGCACCTGGGTCCACAGGCCAAGTCATCTGATCTCCATTTGCATCTAAAAGAACAGTGAGGACCCACTTCAGGGAGATGGGTCCCTTGGGACACCTTCAGCGGATTTCCACATTCCCTCATCTCCTTTTTGGGGAACATGGGAAATCACCTTCATTTCAACTTCTTTCTGCCAACAAAGAACCACAGTCTTTGCTAGCTCCATTCGTGTTTTCTATGGGAGCATCTAGATCACCCTTTCTTTATTGTTTCTCTGCCCTTTATTGTTTCGAGGTTAATCTGCAGACCAGAACTTCTGTCATATAGAATTGCTTCAGATTAATTAAGGAGAAATGAGCAGTTCTGAAAGGATCACCAGGACATTGCATAAACCAGCCAATGATCAAATGTCTATGGCTTTCAATGCAGAACTGAAAGAGGTGTCACAGATCACCCAGTTTAACTCCTTTGTTTTACAAACGAGGAAACCTAGACAGGGAAGAAAATGCAGTTTACCTAAGGTCACAGAGCAGCAGAACTTGGATGATCTGATTCCTGTTCAGAGGTGTTTCTCCAAGAAAGCACTGATTGAATCTGTAAAGGAGCCTCGTTTAGACCTATGGAGATGTACTGGGTTTCCATCTGGTCGGCCGGTTGGTCATTCAACCAGTAAATGTTACTGAGCACCTTCCACCAACTCCAGGTCCTGGGGATGGAGCGGTGACTACGAATTCTGTGGCACCATATGGATTTTACAGTCCGCTAGGGATTATGAACCTTAAGTAAATATTTACCAGCGTAGTGAGTGCTAAGAGGAGAAAGCACAGAGTCTTAAGGGCGTATATACATGGGAGCAAGGCTAAAGATTCCACAACTCTCTTTTCATGTTTGACTCAAGCCTCCAAATCAAGTTTGAACCAGAGCTATGTTTATTTTAAAGGCGGATGCAGCCTTTTGCATACAGTATGCTGGGAGAGCCTATGTAATTTA
The DNA here is from genome assembly GCF_963455315.2 of Globicephala melas. Classification (NCBI taxonomy): domain Eukaryota; kingdom Metazoa; phylum Chordata; class Mammalia; order Artiodactyla; family Delphinidae; genus Globicephala; species Globicephala melas. Next base: position 24,139,693 of record NC_083315.2, read on the forward strand.
TCTGACACATGGCCTGTCTGAGATAGTACAGCGATGGCCCTTTGGTCAGAGAAGAAACTGAGGTTAAGAAACTTTAAATGATTTTTTGGTTAAATGATTTGGCAGTGCAAGAAGAGTGAATGTTGTGTAAGTGGGAAACATAGGCAGTTTCCTGTGGCCGGAGTGGAGAGTCCAAAGCAGGGAGATGCAGGAATGTGTTGGTTTAGAGCTGGGGACCACCTCCTCTGGGGAAATGATGCGTAAGGCCAGCCTTAGGCAAGATGGTGGGGATGTAAGTTCTGTCTTCTGAGGTTCCCCACTCCCCATGTGGCAGGTCAAGTGCATTATACCACAACTCCCCTTTGGAGTGGAGTCCTCGTGCCCACCCCCTGACACCTCCACCCCTCATCTCCTTCCTTCACTTTCACTCCTGGGAGGATGGCCCTAACCAGAGAGAGGCTATCTAGGGTCAGGAATTGGGGAATGTGGGGGGACAAGGCATTGACACTTTCCCAGAATCAGCCTTGGTTTTAGGTAACTTTAAAAAAAATTATTAGTATTTTTCCAGTTTTATTGAGGTATAGTTGGCAATTAAAAATTGTATATATTTAAGTGTATAACTTGATGTCTTGATATGTATATACATTATAAAATATTCACCACAATCAAACTAATTAACATTTCCATCACCTCACATAGTTACTATTTGTGTATTTGGGTGGTGAGACCATTTAAGAGCTACTCTTTTAACAAATTTCAAGTATACAATTATAGTATTATTAACTATTGTCATTTTGTTGTACATTAGATCTGGGGAACTTAGTTATCTTGTGTTACTGGAATGCTGGATGGTAGTTTTTTTCTTCCCAGTTTTTTTCTATTGCGGTAAAATGCACATAACATAAAATTTACCATCTTAGCCATTTTTGAGTGCACAGTTCAGTGTGTTAAATGCAGTCATTTAATTGTGCTACCATCACCACCACCTGTCTCCCATAATTCTTTTCATTGTGTAAAACTGAAACTCTATACCCATGAAACAATAACACTTGAGGGCTGTTTAGAACAGGAAATACAGGACTTGTAACGAACCTGTGATGGCTTGTTTGCACCTTTAAAAGAAACTTAAAAGCTTTTGAACAACAAAGGAAACCATAAACAAGACGAAAAGAAAACCCTCAGAATGGGAGAAAATATTTGCAAATGAAGCAACTGACAAAGGATTAATCTCCAAAATATACAAACATCGCATGCAGCTCAATATCGAAAAAAACAAACAACCCAGTCCAAAAACTGGGCAGAAGACCTAAATAGACATTTCTCTAAAGAAGATATACATTGCCAACATTGTTTCATTGCCAACAAACATATGAAAGGATGCTCAACGTCACTAATCATTAGAGAAAAGCAAATCAAAACTACTATGAGGTATCACCTTACACCAGTCAGAATGGCCATCAACAAAAATTCTACAAACAATAAATGCTGGAGAGGGTGTGGAGAAAAGGGAACCCTCTTGCACTGTTGGTGGGAATGTAAATTGATACAGCCACTATGAAGAACAGTATGAAGTTTCCTTAAAAAACTAAAAATAGAACTACCATACGACCCAGCAATCCCACCACTGGGCATATACCCTGAGAAAACCATAACTCATAAAGAGTCATGTACCACAATGTTCATTGCAGCTCTATTTACAATAGCCAGGACATGGAAGCAACCTAAGTGTCCATCGACAGATGAATGGATAAAGAAGATGTGGCACATATATACAATGGAATATTACTCAGCCATAAAAGGAAACAAAATTGAGTTATCTGTAGTGAGGTGGATGGACCTAGAGTCTGTCGTACAGAGTGAAGTAAGTCAGAAAGAGAAAAACAAATACCGTATGCTAACACATCTATATGGAATCTAAAAAAAAAAAGTGGCTATGAAGAACCTAGGGGCAGGACAGGAATAAAGACGCAGACGTAAAGAATGGACTTAAGGACGTGGGGAGGGGGAAGGGTAAGCTGGGATGAAGTGAGAGAGTGGTATGGATATATATACACTACCAAATGTAAAATAGATCGCTAGTGGGAAGCAGCCGCATAGCACAGGGAGATCAGCTCTGTGCTTTGTGACCACCTAGAGGGGTGGGATAGAGAGGATGGGAGGGAGATGCAAGAGGGAGGGAATATGGGGCTATATGTATACATATAGCTGATTCACTTTGCTATACAGCAGAAACTAACACACCATTGTAAAGCAATTATACTCTAATAAAGATGTTAAAAAAAAAAAAGAAAAGAAACAATACAAGAAGTAACATTCTTGCCTCCGCCCCTAGCTTTCCCAGAACAACATCAAGGTTTCTGCTCTCTTGTTTTTCCTTTGCAATTATTCTTAACTAGTGACATTTATTCCTGATTGTTGACATTTATTGAATACCCACTATGTACTGTCCACAATGCTTTTAATATCAGAATTATCCCCAGGAAAAAAATGGTAGAGAAGATGTTAGTGGCATTTTTATTTTCCAACAATGCATGGTGCAGCCTTGTAGAAATGATAAAATAAATAAATGAGAAGGGTATGGACCCCTGTTGGGTAATTCTCATTTCACAAAGATAAGAAGCTAAAACCCTGTATTATTTGAATAGCTGTCTCCAAAAGTCTCAGTCCCTTCGTGGTTTAGTTAAGATGGATGTGGACAGTATTTGGTGTTAATGGGGCAGAACCTTCTTTTTTTGTTTGTTTGTTTTTTGCCATTAAAATACTTTGCCATTTTTTAACTGGGTTGTTTGTCTTCTTATGGTTACGTTGTAAGAGTTCTTTATATATTCTGGATACTTGACCCTCATCAGATATATTATTTGCAAATATTTACTGCCTTTCTGTGGGTTGTCTTTTCACTTCTTATTTGTCCAGAGATTCTTCTGTTTGGGGCTCCTCAAGGATCACAAGAGTCATGATGCTCTATCATCATCACCCCGTCAGGATTAGCTTTTGGAAGAAATTGTGGTAAAGGGAGTTGTGAAAGAAGAGCAGGGGGATTCAGGAGGCACACGCAGAGCATTGTGGATGTCAGGCTACAGGGATACCTTCCTAGAATCATGGGGAATTACCACTGGATTTGGGTTCCCACTTGGATGTAAAACTGGCTCCTTAGAATGCTAAATATAATATCAAGAAAGGAGAAAATAGAACCCCCCCCCCAAGAAAAAAGACCAGAAGAATCATTTGGGGAAACAATTTGGACATTTGAAACTGTAGCAATTGAGTTATTTGTATTTACTATGTGGTTAACCCTGGGGAATAGAGAGGAAAAGACAGGGACCCCATCTGAGTCCAATAATTCAAATGCTAAGCCTATCTGGAAACACCCTCACAGATACACCCAGAAAAAAATGTGTAATCTGGGTGCCCTGTTGGCCAGTCAAGTTCACATTAAAATTAATCATCACATAGACCTGTCATAGTTGTCATCATAATCATCACCACCACCACCAGCAGCATCACCGGCATCACCAGCATCATCACCAGCATCACCACCATCATCACCATCACCACCACCATCACCATCACCACCACCATCATCACCATCACCACCATCATCATCATCATCATCATCGTCATCATCATCATCATTATCTATGCTTAACTCAACTCTGTCCTTCTTTCTACACTTTTAAAACTGCTGGAGGGAAGCTCACCAGAGGATACTATATTATTTTACAGACCTGAAGGAGAGAAACAGGTCTATGTGAGTAGGGAATAGAAAATGGCCTATTCATAAATGTTTACTTTTCTTGACAACCCTAATTATTTGTTTAAACTAACATCTTCTTCATTCTTCTGGAGTCCTCAGTACTTCAGCAAATAACAATGTGCTTGAATTTCCATAAGCACATTTAGACATTACACCTTTGAGGCTCAGACAATATTTTTATACGCTGATAGCTATAATCAAAGCATGGGGATTATTTAAGCTAACAAGTGATGATCCGTCATAATAGAAATGCAAACAGAACTTTAATTCATCATTTTGCTAATGGTTCTTCCCTGGTACATTCATCAGCCTCCACTCCATCTTTTGCCCTAATAAATATGCTGTATTGTTTTATGACCTCTCTTCCGAGTGTTAATGTAAGGAGAGAGTTATTACAGACTGTATTACACAGACGCAAGATAGAAAGAAGGACTTGCTGGAGATTATGTTTTCCTATCACTGTATAAGTCTTCTAGCTGGATTAATGCCAGTTCTTTCTCCCATTCTCAGCCCAAATCCCTTCCTCTGGCACTCTCAATTTCCTTTTATGTTCAGAATGAATCCCATGTTCATATGTTTATGCCCTGAATTAGCAAACCAGCATTCTCTTCCAAATGAGTGCCCTTAATGTCAACATAAGAGAAATGAGACAAAATGGCAAGGCAAGATCCTTTACTTAAACCACTTTGTAGCCAAGATGCAAACTAAAACCGTAAGCTTAGTCTGCACAGTAATCACATAAGCATAGATATTGTCCAGGAGTGACATTTACCCTGAAGCATAGTGAATTTAGGCTAAGACCTGCTTTAATGTTTTGATTTTTCTTTCTCTGCCATCTGATATTGTTGTATGCGTGAATGTATTAGTCAGCTCAGGCTGCCATAACAAAGTACCCCAGACTTAAACCACAAACATTTATTGTCTTATAGTTCTGGAGACTAAAAGTCTGAGTTTAAGGTGCTGGCAGGGTTGGTTTCTTCTGAAGCTTCTCTCCTTGGCTTGTACATTGCCATCTTCACATGGTCCTTCCTCTGCACTTCTCTGTGTCTTAATCTCCTTATATGCACGAGGGTCCACCCATTTTCCTCATTTTAAATTAATTACCTCTTTAAAGACCCTTTCTCCAAATACAGTAACATTCTAAGGTACAGGTGGTTAGAACTTCAACATAGGAATGTTGAGGGGGACACAGTTCAGACCATAACAATGCAGCTGGTGCTTATTTACCCAGAGGAACACAAAGTTTGGGGACATTTTTTCAAAAATTTCTTTTATTGAAGTATAGCTGATTTACAATGTTGTGTTAATTTCTGCTGTACAGCAAAGTGATTCAGTTATACGTATATATATTCTTATAGTCTTTTCCATTATGGTGTATCACAGGATATTGAATATAGTTCCCTGTGCTATATAGTAGGACCTTGTTGTTTATCCACCCTATATATAATAGTTTGCATCTGCTCATCCCAAACTCCCAATCCATCCCTTCCCCACCCAGGTTGGGGAGATTTCTGAAAGGACAGGAGAATTACATAAGCGATGTAGCATAATCTGATAATTAGAAACTTCGTTGTACCTATGAAGTGAATGCTTATGGCTGTCATGGTCTTAGAAATAAAGGTAGCTTTCATAGAGATAAATTTGACATAGATTTATAGAATTCCTAGCTGGCTAATGCAGGAAATAGATTAGAGTTACGTACCCAGAATTTTAGAATTTCGGAGATTTAGGATCTCCTGTATATCCTTTCTTCAGCAGCACCTCCTACTGGTGGCTGTTAAGTACTGTCAACCTAGAGCAAGTGAGGGGGAAGAGCCGAGTTCTGGGAGCTGCCTCTATGCGATGCCATCTTTCGATACCGGGAGCTCACTAGCGGTGGTTCTCAGAAGCAGGCAGTATCCCAGGTCCCTGATACCGTGGACTCTGTGCAAGGGAGCAGAGGTGAGCAGGAAAAGTAAAGGCAACAGAGAAAGCAAAGTAAAGAATAGGGCCTACAGTCCTCTGCGTTTTGGAATGCTGCCCACCACTTCATTGGCTCAGCCAGCATCTCTACAAATTATCCAGTTCCATCTGATGGGGCATTTTTCTTTCCTAACCTCCAGAGAAAAATAAGTATTTTTTTGGTAGAACCATAGGTGGAATTCACTCTTCAGAAATTGATATTAGCAATATCTCAGCCAGGTTGCTACTATTCAACAAAGTAAAGAACCCTTGAGTGACGGCTCCCACGTCTGGGCTGTGGTTTGGGGGGAAGGCAGGGAGGGCTGTTGTCACCTTGCATCTCAGCATGCGCCTAGCACACAGTAGGTGTTCATGACACATCTGTTGAACTGACCTTTTTTTTTTTTTTTTTTTCGCGGTACGCGGGCCTCTCACTGCCGTGGCCTCCCCCAGTTGAGGAGCACAGGCTCCGGACGCGCAGGCTCAGCGGCCATGGCTCACGCATGGGCCCAGCCGCTCCGTGGCATGTGGGATCTTCCCGGACCGATGCACGAACCCGTGTCCCCTGCTTCAGCAGGCGGACTCAACCACTGCGCCACCAGGGAAGCCCTGAACTGACCTTTTTGAACTGCACTTCGGTTTACCCAGTAATGATGGGTGGAAGAAAATGTCGCTCCCATTTGGTGGTGAGAGTAGATGCCGGCGAGAGTCTTAGACTAAATGCAGGGGCTGCTGTGAAGCAGGCTGTCCTTCACCCCCTGTCCCCTTGGCCCCCGCCCCCGCCCCGCCGTTGCCTTCTCCTTCCCACCACAAAATGTTTTTACGGGGATTAAATAGGCTAATTGGAGGCAGAGACAGTAACCCAACCAGAATCCCACCACACTACAATCGCGTTTGCCTCTCTGAGCTGGACTCATGCAAATGTGACCTCCTACAAACAGAGGTCGAATTATAAAGGACTGGGCTCATGGAATCCTCAATTTCTGGGTTTCCATGTGGGGGAGAAATCAGAGCTGGTCACATTCCCAGTGTGTGCGTTTTCACACTGAATCCCACTGGCTGCACAGCACAGCCACGGGAGAGCGATGAGAAGGAGAGAGGTCAGGGTTCAAACGAAGTCGCTGGAGTTCTGCCTTGAGATTGTTTGCCTTTGTTGAATTTTAAATATTCAGACTCTCGTGCCCGGGTCGACGAAGAGTGACTTTCAACTGTAGGAGGTGAAAACAGCGTCACAGAGAGAGCGGAAAAACAATGCATCCATTTACGGGCCAAGTTGCCCTCCCCTCCCCCAGGCGGGCACAGTCAAGCTGTAACCAGTGGCTCCGGGGAAAGATGTTCTTCCCCGTCTTTTTAAGGGAATGACAAATACCATTTACTAAAGAAAAAAAAAAAGGAGCTGGTGTCCTTACCACAAAATAACAATGTTGTAGCTCACCCAAACCGTAGGCTCCGCGTTTTATAAACCCAGCACACTGCCTTACTCAGCGTTGAGTTATTATGTTCCTTGCAGAGAGCACCAACTCAATGTATTAATGATTCATGCCTGCCTTGGCAGGACATAATGTATACTAATCACAGGGAACCTGGGTGCAAGAGCACTTGAAATGCATTTGTCCCGTTAATAGTTTGACTGAATCTGATATTTCATTGGGTCACCGACCTTTTCATTGTAGGTAATGCAGAGAGGAAAATGTAGGGCTGACACCCTAGTGAATCAACAGAGGGCTTTCTGGTTACCAAGCAACCTCTCCTTAAGCTTTACCTCCACGTCATTCTGCCAAGACTTCTGCTTCTCTCAGCTGATGAACTTAAGTGTGGTTCTGCGAGCGCATGTGTGTGTGTGTGTGTGTGTGTGTGTGTGTGTGTGTGTGTGTCTTTGGGGGGAGGGGAATACCGCAAGCACAGACTAGCTCATTTAGGCTGCTTTTTTATAGGTATTAGGCAGTAAGCTCCCATAATAAACAACCACGCCAGAGCTAATACTCAATAAACAGTATGGTTTATAAGCAATTAGGGACCCAAATCTCAAAATGAGACAGTTCAGCAGAATGAGAGCATCTACCTTAACAATGCTTAGTGAGATATGTGGCTTGTTAAAAGTGTCATCATTCTCCTTTAAGAAGCAATGAACAGCTTGGTGTATTTAGGTCTGCCAAGCATGGAGTTTCTTAATCAAGTGTGAGCACAATCAAAGAGCCACTTCTCAGCTTTACGTAGCCAACCTCTGTTTACCCAGAAAGCATGGTGGAAAATAAAAGGATGGATTGATGTTCTCTCCTGTTTGTTTATCAACCTGGGAGTCCGTGGAAGACATCAAGATGAGTCAGACCAATGCATTTTGTCAGGTTTTCAAAGAAAGCCTGCTACTCTATTTTGCCAATGTCTTTGTATTTCTTAGTAACTTTGTAGGTTAAAAAAAAAAAAAAAACGCTGTTTTCCAGCTCCTTCTTTAAATTGCAGTAGGTGATTGGAAAGACAACACGCATTTGCTGTGTCTTGTCTTTTAGGACAATAAACACAAGTGCGTGGCCCTCATTCTCTGCAGCTGGGATTGTTTTGAGGTATTTTGAGATATTTCCCAAGAGAGTTCAAAACTCAGCTACAGATGTCCTTGACCCACTGCCTTGGAGCCTAATGAAGCATATTTTTAAATGCACTATTAAATGATGTAAGCTTTCGATGCCAGGCAGAGGTGTGGGGAAACTGGGCAGAGATAGATGTGTTTCCTTGCTGGGACTCCCCATCCAAGATGGATTTATAGTCATTTCCTTTTAAGGCACCATGAAACGAGCACATCACAGATCAATGCTGGCCTTCAAAAATCACATATTGACTTTCTTATCCAAAAATCGAACAATTTTTTTAAACTAAGGAAATGTACAAGAGAGGAAGAAAGGTATAATGTGCGCTTAGGTCGTTGGTCACGTCAGATTAACACCGAATGAGAGACTCGGTTCACCTTTCTCCTGTTCTCACCAGCTTTAGCCGTTTCTGAATGTCGCTCTAGGAAGCTCTCTGCTGAAATTCTGCCGTTTTAGGACTTGACCCCTTTCTATCCAGTTGAATATGAGGGTAGTAAAACATAAAATGTGTTCATACCTGTCAGCTTTAGAGACTCTGATTTCACCTGTAAAATTATCACATTGAAAGGATCATCTTTGGTGTTCTCTCTCTGGCGATTGCTAAATCACTGAACTCTGAAAAATTTTCGTAAGTTATATGTAGGTTTAAGGTAGAGAAATCAATATCAGGAAAAGCAATAAATAAGAAAAAAAAAGAGGTCTAGGAACTTTGACAGGCAAGTGTAAATATGCAGACTGAAAACCAAACTTCAAATGAAACTAGTTTTAGAAAAACTTCCAAGCAAAACTTTTGGGACATTAAGTTAATTCTCATAGCCAGGATGAATGATAAATGAATTCTCATTTATCAAGTATAGGCTGGGGAAATTCTGTTTCCCTCCAGTGGGGTATTTAAGAGGCCACTATACCAACATGACATCAACCTCCACCTGGAAAAGTACCATTAGTCCCGAGCCCATGAGTGTGTGTGTGTTTTATTCATATCACCAGCGTTTTCTGTTCTGTTGCACGTTCCCCTTCCCAGACCTTATTCTCTGGGGTTGTTCTAATGGACAACTTTCCTGTACCCACTTCCTAATTCTGAACATGGAAGATGAGGAATGTCTCATCTTCTGTGATGAGAAGCCCTCAACTCATCACACCAACTGTGAAGGAGCATCCCTTAGCGTCCAGAGAGAAGAAGACACTCGTAGAATCTTAAGGACGTATTCAGCAATGTAATATTTCCTCTTCCTTCAGCAGAGTTTAGAGTTTGAAGAAACCCCTGGTACTCTCTGGAACTCTGCCCGTAGAATGGACCGCCCCATTCGCATCCTTTTTACAGCTCCTTGTGAATGTGGCCATTTATACAAAATTCCCCAGTTAAAAATGAATTCCTCTGTCAGTGAGTTATGTCAAGGCTATGTGGGAGGGGGGGGGTCCATTAAGCCCTAGTCAGCTACTAGCTGTAACTGAGCAGAGCCAGTTTTCCCCAGTATATGGAGCTGGTGGATTCTGAGCGATTATTATGAGTGGTGGAGAGAGAGATGGTTCTCCTCGATCGAGGAGGGAATGAGGTTAAATGCACAACACGTAAAAGAAGCAAGGACTTGAAAACAGAGAGGGGGCCATGCCGAACGCAGTGCACTCGCCAAACACGTCTCTCTAGAGTTCGTGTGCTGGCCAGCTCCCCGCTTCCAGAAAAGACAAGTGAAGTTAGGATGTGTTCTCTCCTCCCTAACTTTCCTTCCCTTATAACTAGTTTGGTCACAGCAGGTGCTGATGGCAAGTTTGATCGAAGGAGCGGCACGGTAAATATTGACTGTGGCAAAGAGGAAGTCAACATTTACCTCAAGGGACGATAAAGCCTCATATTCACTGAAACGTGAAGTTGATATTTTGAAGAAGGTGTCAGATGCATCTTAAGTTCGCTGAAGTAGAAGTAGCTGGAAATAGTTCTTTAACGGGTAGGTTTCCTTAGCTTGGCTGTTTTCCATTTATATTCCTGGTTTAAAGAGTAGAGGAATGGAGAGATGGGGGAGATGGCATTGTGACTTTTTTATTTTTGGAAAGACAAAGAGACTCGCTATTACGCATCAGAAACAGCTCTGTCTTTTCATTTTAATTTTTGAATTAAAAAAAAAATCATGGACTGGGACTTCGCCTTCCATGTGATGAACAGAGAACACGTGGGAGAAGCAGGAGGGACTCGCTGGGAATGGATTTGTGTCTGCGACAGAACTTTTCAGAGCTCAGGCAGCCGGAGCCCATTTTATTCTCACCAGCAGTGATGTTCATTGATTTTCCATCCACCTCCTTTAAGGGTAGCTATCCTTGCCCTGATTAATTATAAAGCCATTGAATAAAAAGCAATATCAAAAACAGTTTGTTAAAAAGGAAACTTCCTTGCAGTCCACAGTTTCATATAAATGGCATAGCGGCGCTCTTTTGGAGAAAAGGATTCTTCAGATCCTCATGGACTTCAGCTCTGAAGCACCGACAGTTGCTGATTTGGGGCCCAGCTCTGCCCAGGGCTGTTTCAGGACCAGGGACGCAGCACAGACCGCAGCTGCGGTAGATGACCATTGCCCACATTGCCCAGACAGCGCTCCAGGCTCTCTGTGAAGCCATCTCTTCTTCTTAAAATCATTTCCTTTGTGGCCAGTGGTGTCCTTGGCAGTCGGCAAAACCTCCTACTTCACAGTCACTGATAATGCTTTAAAAGCAAGAATAAATGCTGGAGAGGGTGTGGAGAGAAGGGAACCCTCCTACACTATTGGTAGGAATGTAAATTGGTGCAGCCACTGTGGAGAAGAGTATGGACATTCCTTAAAAAAACTAAAAATAGAGCTACCATATGATCCTGTAATCCCACTCCTGGGCATATATCCAGAGAAAACCATAATTTGGAAAGATACATGCACCCCAATGTTCATTGCAGCACTATTCACGATAGCCAAGACATGGACACAACCTAAATGTCCATCAGCGGATGAATGGATAAAGAAGATGTGGTACATGTATAAAATGGAATATTACTCAGCCATAAAAAAGAACAAAATAATGCCGTTTGCAGCAACATGGGTGCAACTACAGATTATCATACTAAGCACAGTAAGTTAGACAGAGAAAGACAAATATTATTTGATATCACTTATATGTGGAATCTAAAAAAGATACAAATGAACTTATTATAAAACAGAAACAGACTTTGAAAACAAACCTATGGTGACCAAAGGGGAAAGGTGTGGTTGAGGGATATTAGGAGTTTGGGATTAACTTATACACACTACTATATATAAAAGATAATCAACAAGGAACTACCTACCATAGAGCACAGGGAACTCTTCTCAATATTCTGTAATAACCTATATGGGAAAAGAATCTGAAAAAGAATGGATATGTGTATATGTCTAACTGTATCACTTTGCTGTACACCAGAACTAACACAACACTGTAAATCAACTATACTCCAATATAAAATAAAAATTAAATGAAAAAATAAAAAATTAAATGAAAAAATAAATAAAACTAAAAAGCAAGCATCAGCCTGTGACAAATTCATATTCGGTAGGAGTGAGTGACAGCTCATTTCTCCCCGAGAACAGGTTTTGCTGGAGGAGAGGTAAGCTGGGGCGGGGGGGGGGGGGTTGGGGGTGGGGGGTGGGCATTGCTTTGGGCACTTACAGTAAGGCTGGAAAAGGTTCCTAGAGGCAAAGTTCAGGGGACCGAATTTCTGGAAGTGCCAAGACCAGCTTCACTGAGAGTCATTGCAAACAGGTTCTGAGCAATGATTGTGCTTCAGACTCTGGTTAACGACTTCACATGGGTTATCATGCCCATTTCACAGATGGGGGAATGGAGGCAGAGGAAGTGCATACCTTGCCCAGAGTAACAAGGCTCATGCTTGTAGCTCAGCTGTGTCTCAGTTGCTCCCTGGGGAAGGTGGAACAATTCAGATCTCATTTCATTCTTGTTGACCCACATGGGGTGCAGCCCTGTGCTGAGGACTTGAGTACAAGTGGACAGACAGACAGGCTTCACAATTCAGGAGAGCTGGTGTCACACGGTTGGTTCCCAATTTGCCTGTTTTCTTCCTTCTTTTCCTCCCTGTCTCCTTCTGCCTTCGTGCTCTCAACTCTCCATGTTGGGGAGGGATCCGGACCACTTCTCTCTGGGTTTTTGTTCACGTCAGATTTGAGTCCAACCTTTGTGCTTTCTTCTAAGCTTGGGGGACTTTGGATTTATCCTCGGGTGGCAAAAGCTAGAGGGAGAAGTCTAGAATTGGCCCCAGCTCCTGGTACCCTTCCTGGAAATGCCGCACCAACAGGGGGCTTCATTTGTATCTTGGAGTTGGGAAGCTCTAGGCGGGGCGTGCCCTAGGACAGGCATGGGAAGAATGTTGCGAGGGCAATAGCATCGAATAGGACTCATTCAACAAACAAAACCTCTCCGCCTGCTGCCGGGGAGTCAGAATTTGCAGTTCCAGGAGCGGTCTCCTGAGATTTCCTCTCCACTTATTTACTTCTCGAGTAAGACTTCCCTCCTTGTGCCCTTGCAGGGGGGAGGGTGGCCCCACCCTTCTGTAATGATTTATAAGGGCAAGCAGTCTGGGTGATTCCAGAGGCTTCTACCAGTTTCGTGCATACCAAAGGGAAAACCCATACTCTCAGACTTTCAAATGCAGGAGGAGAAAGCTAGTGCCAGGAGAGCATCAGTGCACAATTTTCTTCCCTGTTTGCAGAGCTGCTAAAGACACAGATGATCCCAGAGGAAAATTCTCTGTTAAGAATCCTGCAGCACACATCTCGCTGACAAGAGTGTGATGTCCCAATCACCGTTTGAAAACTGGGGCAAATTGAAAGGCCCTTGTTAGGACCGTCACGACTGAGTCTCTTCCCCTTGTTTCTTGTTCCCGGGACACTTGTGACTCTGGTTTGCTGACCTGCTGGGCACAAGGTTTTATGCTTAGCATGTAAAACATGCAAAACATTCCTACAGATATTATGCCTGTTTGATGCGTAAAAAGAAAACAGATAGAAAAACTTAAAAATTAAGTTGCAACCCAAATGCACATCAAGGGATGAGTGAATATACAAAACGTGGCAAATGTATGCAACGGAATATTACTGAGTCTTAAAAGAGAAGGGAATTCCCTTCTAATTATGGCAGTGCTTCTGAGACCCAGTCTGTGAGCTTATTTACTGACTTAAGCTCTCCATCAAAGGAGCTCGGGGGCCTGAATTCAGAAGAACTGGGGCATGTGTATCTCCTCCTATAAAGGCCCTCCCTTCCTTTTTAACAACCCTTGCCCATTTTCTGATGGGAAAGCCAAGCAATTAGGAGTTGAGCTGTTCTCCGTTCTCTAGGCCAATAGTTGACATTATATTAATTTTCGTAAGCAGCAGACCTGTTTATTTCCAGTCTGTTTTGTCCCTTGACATTTATTTTTTCTAATATGCATTTTATTTTTTTGTTCTTGGCATTTTTCCTGAATCTGAGTTCCTCCTGGCCCGTAGACTTTGGACACGACTCTGAGAAGTTGGTTCTTCCGGTGAATTCTTCGTGTAGTGGTTATGTGTGAGCTAATAACCCTTCCTTTACCTCCTGAGCAGTGATGCTCTTGGGAAGTTAGGTGGAGATGGTTAAACTCCAGGCTTGGTAAAGCGAGTGTGTGATGTTGTTCTGGTAGTTGAGGTCTCTCTGGCATTACTGATCCGTGTCTCTGGCTGGTGTTTGAGTCTAGATATGGGGAGCACTTCCCCAGGTCCAGAGAGCTGTAAGTTTGGCTTGATCACCACATACTGACCAATGAAGTCCTTGTCTGGGAACCCTGAGGGACCTGATGGTAGCCATGATAATGCAGTAAAGAGTCTTCGTGTGAACTGGGGACAGATTAAAAGTATCAGGCTATAAGCCATAGAGCATTTTAGAAAGTAACTACAGCACCATTACGAAGAAAGATGGACATGATGGTGGGTGATAAATTCTAATCAACTGATCGTCACCCAGCCCTTGGTGAAACTCCCCAAACAGGAACACTGTTATAGGTCAGGAAATAAATATGCTGTGACGTTTAGTTGACACCAAAATCTATGGAGGAAAAACAAATAAGCAAACAAACAAATATTAGCTCCAGCAGAGGGACAGATGTGGAAACAGAGAAATCCTAGGAAGACTTATTGTTTGACCCAGCGGTTGGCTGTCTGCACAGAAACTCTACCTGATGGGCTGGGAATGGGCCCAGACATTTATTCAGAAGGCAGCACCGCCAAGTAATCTGTATCATGGAATTAATTTTCATTCTAATAGTAAAATTCTCCTGCTTGAGCTCTTAACTGAGCCTATAATGTTATAATGAATCTATTGCAAATTCTCTTGGGTCTAAATAAATTAATAATATTATGATAGACACAACATGGCCTAATTGCAGAAGAGAATCTATTTGTGTACTATTTTGAAACTAAATTTCATTTTCATCCAGGTAATGCATGGACATCGTCGAAGGGATCGAATATCTGTAGTTCTGAAAGGCTCATGTTGAAAAATGGCTTGTGGGAGGGTGCACGAGAGGCAGACCAGGAGCCCAGGATCCGAGCGCAAGGGCTTTCATTGGCAGGTGGTTCCAGGTAGGGAACTGGGGAGAGGCGGGGAAGGAAGCCAGTCCCAGGAGGGAGCGTTAGTGAACAGGGCGATGCTGTGTGTGCAGCTGGAGCTTAACCTCACTGGGTAGCCCCGGGGGATGATGTGGACCCACCCAAAGGAAGGAGTTGGAATGTTCCTCTTCCAGTCCCCATCCATCGTTTGTCTGAAGGTCCGCGGGGAGGAGGTGGGCGGGTGTCACAACCTTGGCAATTCTGTCCCGCCCCAATGCAGGCTGAGCGCAGCCAGAGAGAGCCCTTAGGTGAAGAGCCCAGGGACTTGCAGAATTAAAGCACCAGCACATGCAGGAGAAGGGAGGTTGGGAGGTGGGGGGCACGTGGGCGGGCGCTGGGACACAGCTCTGCCCTGCGCTCATCTTCCTCCAGCACAAGCCCCCACCAGGGGAAGCCCCTCTCAAGGTTTGAGTTTTTCTGCTGTTTGCCTCTATATTCCAAGTTACATACTTACACTACCACTCATTAATTTATGACTTTAAATATGATCTATTGACTTTTTAAAATAACATTTGAGGCTTTAGTTCTCTTGTACCACCGGCAGCCCGACTTTCCTTCATCCACTCCTACCTTCTCAGGAATGAAATATATATATATATATTTATACACATGTCAAATTTTGGTTGTCAGTCAATTAACTAACACTATGTAAGGATTTTCACAAGTGAGTCAAGCAGAATAATTTGATTACATTTCCTATCTTCACCACTTTTTTGTTTTTCTTGGAATTATTGCCTCATTTTTCCATTTGCTTAGGTTTTTTTATGTACTTATCACTAACTCTTTCCAGATGCTCTAACACATCCGTCAAACGCCTACTAATAATCTTTCCAAACGCGCAAACACAGTTCCGAACACTCCATCAGCTCCATTCTGCTGTCCACGCCTTCCACCTGCCCCACCGAGGCAAGCTCCCCATCCTGGTCCAGTTTGCGTTTGAAGCCTGGACAGAGCTGAATCCCTGGGACTTTCCTGTGCTGTCATCCTGGGGTCCTGTTTCCTCCGTCCCGTGCTTTTCTCTTTCTTTACTCAGTCCCTCATTGAGATGGGCTATGTCCTTGCTGAGAAAGGTCCTAAAAGGTGATGGTGATGGTGATGATGGTGATTGTGACAGTGATGATGATAACAAGGGACAGGTGTGTTCCCTGCACGCCTGCCGAGAACAGTTTCCGCCTGGCTGCAGGTGTCTGGGAGCAAAATGCCCCAAGCTGGAGTCCTAAAGTTCAGGGCGGAGTTTTCACTTAATCCTTTCATTTTCAGTCTAATACTGCTGTCTGCTCTGCCTAGTGCCCCCCAAGTCCAGAGCACCTTCAAATGAATATATTCAGACAGTGACCCTCTTGTCTCCTGCTGGGGAGAGAGGAGGGGCGGTCCCCCGGCTGCAGGGGTGAGGTGAGCAGTACTGAGGGTGCGTCCAAGGGCACCAGGTGCAGACCCTGAAACAGGTCTTACTCTTTTCAGCGTGTGCTTAACACCCAGCTTCCCAGTTAGAACACTCCGTCTCAACAGTCCTGTAAGGAGAAGTGTGTCACCTCTCATAAATGTCTCCAGTTTGCAGGCACTTACCTGTCTGCTCTGTCAATCCCTGTACCCCCTCCTGTCTGCTGTGTCTTCCGAAAAATGTATCGCTATTTCTTGTTCCCCGTGACACCTATTTACAATCTCCTTTTCCTTCAAATGAAAGCCATTGTCATTTCTTTCCTCCCACTTGAGTCAGGGTAGGTTGGGCAAAGAGGAAAACACGTGTGACCAGTCCTGTGTGTTCAAACATACTCTTCTGATACCGCTAGGAAGGGTCTGGATCAGGGACCATTGCCCTGTTATCGGTTGGCTGCAACCGTGGAGAAGTAGACGGTGGAGCAAGAGTTCTTTTGAGCTAATGAATCAGAAAGAAAAAGATATCACTTCTTTTTTAGGACAGTTTAATAAGAAGATAGAAATAGAGCTGCTGGAATGTGATGTCAGCTCTGCACCGTACGCCCCATAGCTTGCCTGGAATTGCTGAGAAATGGGGCTGCAGGGGCAAGGGCTTCCACTCAGGACACCAGGCGGCAGCTCCACGGAGCGTCTAGGGGAGGGCAGTGTGCCCGTCTGCTCTACTATCTGCCCACTCTTCTCAAGCACATGCGATTTCTGCTGCATCGCATCAGCCAGTGGACGTGATTTGGCCTGAGCTTGCTTTTACCTTGTATCTTGCAAACGTCGTATCGTGGAGGTTCAGACCTGATTCAATTTCACCTTGATTTTTTTAAAGCAGGATTTTCTGCTTTGATCTACTATATAATACTTACAATTGTTGCCCTGATCCTAAGCATACAACTCAGTGAGGTTTTTTTTGTTTTTTGTCTTTTGTTTTGCAGTACGCGGGCCTCTCACTGCTGTGGCCTCTCCCGCTGCGGAGCACAGGCTCCGGATGCGCAGGCTCAGCGGCCATGGCTCATGGGCCCAGCCGCTCCGCGGCATGTGGGATCCTCCCAGACCGGGGCACGAACGCATGTCCCCTGCATCGGCAGACGGACCCTCAACCACTCCGCCACCAGGGAAGCCCCCTCAGTGAGTTTTGACCAGTACTTATACCCATATGACTGATACCCTGTCCAAGAATATTTCTTCATCTGTTTAATACTCTTACTGAGAAAGGGGCCTGCTCCCCTCAACCTTGAGACTTGAATCTGAACATTGAAGTATTTCATACAGTCGGAAAAGCTGAAAATAGAAAGGTCAAGCGTGCTTGAAGACTCGCATTTGTGAATCTGCGTTTTTCAAGTACTCTTGGGAAAACGCAAGCTTCAGATATATCTAGTCCTCCCTTCTAACGACGTACACCAAAATATTGTCCCCGAGTCTTGCTCGCGTATGGAAACCTCATCAGAGCAGTTTCTAGGTACGCATTTTAGAAATAGGACTCCTAGAGTCACGTATCAATGGGACTATAAAAAGTGCAGCTACCCCGCAACAGTACTCTGCATTTTAGCAAGACATATATCATTCCACGCTTCTTCTCATCTCCAATCTGGAGTCTCTGACATTTCACTGATTTGCTATTTTTGTTCTATCTACAGGTGTTGTCATTTTACCTTAGAGACGTCTCCTGGAGTCCCGTGTTTATTCTCATCACCTCGTCCTTCATCACATCTCAGATGGGTCAGTGCAATAATCTACTGTCCAGACTCCCACTTAAACGTGTACTTCTGCAGATCTAATTTTTGTGAAATGCCTGATATCCCACAAAAAAATCCCCAGCTTCTCCCCCAGTTTTTCACACTTCAGTAATTGCAATGCCAAACTTTTAGTCATTCAGGATAAAAACTTTGAAATCATGTGAGATTCCCCATTCTTTTGACATCCAACCTATCAATAAATGCGGTCACCTCTCCTTTATCAATAGTTGCTCTCAGAATCCAGCAACTTCTCACTTCCCTGCTAACAGCCCCTTCGTCCCAGCACCTGCCGGTGCCTGGTCTGTCACCGCATTCTGCCCGGATGCCCTCAGTCTGCACCTGCTCTCTTGCTGTCTCTGCTCCACACAGCTAGAAGCAGCTGGAGGCTGGAAGTGTCCTTCTAAAATGTCACTTTGGTGTTTTCAACCCTCCAGGAACTTCCCGTCTCAGGTAGAAGCCAGGTCCTTGCAATGGTCTCACAACCCTTTGATCCTTCATGATCGCCCCCCCCCACCCCAGCTCTGGCCACTCTGTCCATCTCACTAATCTTCCTGAATAAAGGAGCCACCTTGCCAAAGTTTTATGCCTTTTCCAAGTTCCTCAAAACATTAAAAATAAAATTACCATATGATCCATCAATCGCACTCTGGGAAACAGACAAAAGAATGGAAAATGGGATCTCAAAGTGATGTTTGTATACCTGTTCATAGCAGCATTTATTCACAATAGCCAAGAGGTGGAAATCATCTAAATGTCCATTGATGCAGGAATGGGTAAAGAAAATGTGGTCTATACATACAAAGGAGCATTATTCAGTCTGAAAAAAAGAAGGAAATCCTGTCATAGGCAGCAGTAAGCATGAACCTCAAGGACATTATGTTAAATGAAATAAGCCAGACACAAAAGGACAAATACTGTCTAATTCCACTTATGTTCATAGAGACAGAAAGGAGGATGGTGGTTGCCAGGGGCCGTGGGGAGGGGAGAGGGGGGCTGTTCAGTGGATACGGAGTTCCACTTTTGCAAGATGAAAAGTTCTGGAGATCTATTGCACAAAAAGACGCATATAGTTCTCGCTACTGTACTATACATTTAAAAATGGTCAAGATGATCATCAAAAAATCTACAAACAATAAATGCTGGAGAGGGTGTGGAGAAGAGGGAACCCTCTTGCGCTGTTGGTGGGAATGTAAATTGATACAGCCACTATGAAGAACAGTATGGAGGTTCCTTAAAAAACTACAAATAGAACTACCATACGACCCAGCAATCCCACCACTGGGCATATACCCTGAGAAAACCATAATTCAAAAAGAGTCATGTACCAAAATGTTCACTGCAGCTCTATTTACAATAGCCAGGACATGGAAGCAACCTAAGTGTCCATCGATAGATGAATGGATAAAGAAGATGTGGCACATATATACAATGGAATATTACTCAGCCATAAAAAGAAACGAAACTAAGTTATTTGTAGTGAGGTGGATGGACCTAGAGTCTGTCACACAGAGTGAAGTAAGTCAGAAAGAGAAAAACAAATACCGTATGCTAACACATATATATGGAATCTAAAAAAAAAGAAAAGTGATTATGAAGAACCTAGGGGCAGGACAGGAATAAAAACGCAGACGTAGAGAATGGACTTGAGGAAATGGGGAGGGGGAAGGGTAAGCTGGGACGAAGTGAGAGAGTGGCATGGATATATATACGCTACCAAATGTAAAATAGATAGCTAGTGGGAAGCAGCTGCATAGCACGGAGAGATCAGCTCGGTGCTTTGTGACCACCTAGAGGGGTGGGACAGGGAGGGTGAGAGGGAGATGCAAGAGGGAAGAGATATGGGGATATATGTATATGTATAACTGATTCACTTTTTTATACAGCAGAAACTAACACACCATTGTAAAGCAATTATACTCCAATAAAGATGTTAAA
Source organism: Globicephala melas (assembly GCF_963455315.2). NCBI lineage: Eukaryota > Metazoa > Chordata > Mammalia > Artiodactyla > Delphinidae > Globicephala > Globicephala melas. The sequence goes on from NC_083315.2 coordinate 24,159,680, forward strand.
AAAAATGGTCAAGATGGGAAATTGTGCATTATGTGGGGTTTTTTTTTAAACCATGATTATAAAAATGTCTGCTTGTTTTTATTCCCCAGTATTATTTATCCTTCCAGTGTCAGCTCCAGGGTCACCTGTGTTTCTAGATCAGTCTCACCTGCCAGCTTCTTTCTCTTTGCAGAACTCTCCCTACACATATTTCCTGGACATCCTGTGCAGCACTTAATTTTGCAGCAATAGTTTCACGTATATAGATGACTTTCCCTGGGGTCAACCTCAGCTTTACTAGGGCAGAATCATTGTGCCCTGTGCTTTTTGGGATCTGAGCAATGTATACACTAATGGGACAACATTGTGTTTACATACACATATTTTAAAATTAATTTTTATTGGAGAATATTTGATTTACAATGTTGTATATAAAAATCCTTGATGGATTGAATCCAGTCAGTGGTGGTTATCCTTTGTGATCTGCAGAGAGAATAAATTTCCAACCATCCTTGATGCTACGTTGTAGCGTTCTAGCCTGTGGTTAGCTGTGTTTAATATTTCATCGGTCCATAATTTTAGTAGCAAGTTGTTATGGAAACAAACCTTTGTTTTCCTCTCCTGTCCATCTGAGTTCCCTTTGCACTTGCTATTATTATTTTTTTTTATCCTTACAAATATTAAGACACTTCTGCAGGAACACCTGTGTAGAAATCAACCGCTTGAACTTTAGGTAATTTTTGTCTTTAACAAAATTAAATGATGTTTTCCTTAACTCTCACTGTTCTTCCAGTTGACAATCCGATTCTGAACGACATAATGCCTCAGGAAAGAGGTACTGACATTTTCCGGACCAAGACCCCTTAATAATTCATTACCACGAAATATCCCAGTGTTGTTAAATTGAAAAATCAGAACACTTAGCGATATGATCATAGCTAAATCCTCAGTGGAATGAATCATTTATTATTTTGTGCCACTTCGAGAGAAAGAAGAAATGGCCCAAAGTCACAGCATGGGTATAGGTCTAGTTAATATTTTTACTGCACATGCATTAAAAACCAATATTTATTCCTCAGAAAAAATAGGATAATGTAAGAGCTGACTAGCCAATACTGAGGAAAATGATGTGTCTTTTGGCAGAGGCAAAGCAACCGTAAGTGACAAACTCCATGTGGTTTGGAAGGTGGTGCATGAAGGTTTCTTATGCATGTTTATTTTGCTCACAGAGGTCACCACCCCTTTGTAAGTTTTATTGGATACTTTACATTACCTAAAGGATAGAAACTTTCATTCAGATAATGGCGGAAAACACTACACCAGCAATCCAGAAGTCCAGTGAACACAAATAGAGAACATGTTTCAATATTTGGGTCTCATTTTCAATTTATAAACTAACTTTGGGGTTTATATTTTTATGTAGTGTGACTTGGGTTAGCATGCATCATCCCAGGAGGACTTTAGGGTTTTCACTGTGGTTTTGTTTGGCCTTAGGGTTTTAAATCTCTGGTTCTGGCCACCATCACCTTTATAGATTAGATCACGACACATCCTGAAGAGGCCAAGATCACAGACTCAGCAATGAAGAGGCCATAGAAATGCTGATGAACAACTAAAGCAATAGATGAGAGACGGAACTTCCTGTGTAAGTAACTGTTGGTGACTGGGGATAAGGCAGTAGGTATATTAATGAGAAAGTTCTGTTAATTGCATTTGGGATTTAAGAGAATGGAAACATCCGTTGGGGAGCTGTTTACTGTGGTAGGAGCTGTGGGTGGACAGCAAATGAGGATCAGGGGCCTCCAAGCCTGAGTCTCCCATGTGCGTGTTCGTGGAGTGAATTCATTGGCAGGCTCTGCACATCTATATTCCTTCTGTCAGCTCCATATTTCTTCTGGCTGAGAGTTCAGCTTACCAGAAATGTCATGAGACCTACAAGATAAATGCTCAGAAAAGTTCCCAGAAGGAGAAACAGAGTGCATCGATCTCCAGGATGCTCCGCTTTTAACAGTTATCGCTATTATGATGCACCGAGAGTAACCAGCCAAATCTCCCCCATCCTGTGGGCATCCGCCAGCTGTCCCCACCCGCCTTCCAAGACTAAGCCTCCTTCAATGAGCTGCAGCCCTCTTCCTGCCTGAGTGATGCTACGTTGATGGGATCCAGTAAACAAAGAGAAGAAAAAAATCTCAATGTACGACCCCCATAGAGAGAGAAGACGGTTTAAAAAAACAAGAAAAAATATATATCTTAAAACTCTGTGTTGTAGATAAAAATGCTGCCAATCAGAGCAGGATGATTGCAAGAAAGCAAGGTGGGTGTGGTTGGCATTTGCTGATCATAGCTGGTTTATGGAATTTCCACAGGTGGCCTGAGCAGCTGGAGAGAGCTGTTTCCACCTAGCTGGGACCCTGGCCCTCTTGTTGACCGCTGGTTCTCCCTGGTCCAGTCACTTAGGTCCTAGAACTAGGTCCCTGTTTCTAAGTGTGAATAATAATACCCACATCATGGTGTGTGTGTGTGTGTTGTTTTTGAAATGCCTTTTGAGTGGAAATGGGGAAGCTGGTGGAGACTGATGGATCAGGCATTCTTGTAGAAATATTGTATAAACATGGGTAAATGTCAGCCAGATTTGTTCCAGCACGTGAGAAACTTACAGCTCTCAAAAAGTATCCACCCTGCTCGATATGAGCTGCTGATCATTTAATGATAAAATTGATCATTCAGTGTTTTATAGCTATGAGACAACCTTGAGCTCTGTATTATTTTGCCTTGACCAGCTTTCATTATGCGAAATTATTTTAATTTGCTGTGCTCTCACGCGCACCAGGTACCGTAATGGGTCCTGAGCCCACGTTGCCTAAAGAGATGGAGTTGTTCCTCTCAAGGTGGCAGATAAGGAAATAGATTCACTGTGTTCTATTTCATCCTCCTTACAAAAAAACACACGTATGAAAAATATTTGCTCAAGGTCTATTGTTTTATTTTTAACTTTGGTTATAGTCCTTAGATTTGAAAAAAATTTATTAACATTAAATTTCAGAAGTTTGTAATGATAACCGATAAGAGCAAATATATATATAAGCTTCTTTCCTCACTTATTTGGTTACATCACTTGATTATTTCTCTGGAAGGGGGATTTCCTTTCTATCCCTAAGGGCTTCTTTTTCTTAATTTGTTCTGAGAGATGCTTATTCTATGGTGTCTCTTAAATCTAAAAGAGATTGAAGTGGCACTCAAATTCCCAGTCCTTTGAGGAATTTCATTTTTCCATCTTCTAGTCAACAATAGAATTCGTATTTTCCGCACAATTACTACCTCTGCTCTCCTCTGGTACCCTTGATTTCCTCCTTAATTGTTTTTCCTTTGTTCATTACGTCTTCAGTTTACCAAACTCTACTGCTTTTCACAGGGCCTCTGTTCTGTCTCTGTCCCTTCCGGTCATTGTCTCAGAAGTTCTCCTCATGCATTTATTCACCGATGGCGGGCACCTGGTCGTGACCTTGGATTCCTCTTCGAATCCTTGATTCACTCCATTTGATAGCAGAGTAAACTCAGTCCCAAAGCCCTCAGGGAACACATAGGGTCTTAATGCAGATTAAATTAAACAATATTTGTGAAGCAACCAGCATAGTGCCTGGTAATTCGGTGTCCAATAGATATTTGTCCTTAAAATCATCTTATATAACATGTTTTTGTGCAGCCAACTTTCAGTATCAAATAGGCCAAACAAGTCAACTTGGAAACGACACCCAGGAGCATTTACTTGTTCATGGGCATCTCTGAACTGCGAGAAGGGTCCATAATCAATGAGGGAGCGATTTTGGCCTTTGTCTTCTTCGGTTCCCAGACTGGCTCTGTCAATAGCTTTGTGACTTTGAGAAAGTTCCCGAAATCTCTCTGTGCCTCAATTTCCCTCTCTGTGGGTTCTGAGAGTACCTGCTTTATAGGGTTCCTGTGAAGATTCCATGGGACGATTGACATACAGCACTTTGCAAAGTGACTGACCCGTTCAATGTCCAATATCACCATCTAACAAGCAGGGTGCTGGCAATCTGGCTGAAAACTTTGGTTCCTAGTGAGTTTTGGTTTTTTACCATATGCAAATCAACTTTCCCCCCCAAGGAAATAGAAGAACGCAAGAAAATGTGCCTATCATTAAAACCATAATAACTACTAGTAAGTACTTAGTTCAAATCAATCAAAATATTTATAAAATGTCTCCAAAATGCAAGTGATAGGTTTCCGGAAAAGTAAGAGTGCATTCGTCAATAGCCCTGCCAGTAAGCTGTTTCCCATGTAATTGGGGAAATGAACCAAGTAGATGAAAACAGAAGAAACTGCTCCAAGTACAATAGGAGGAGGGCTAAATTGTTGGCCTTATTATGCTGTATTACCCTGTAAATGCAGAATAAAGTCTCCTGGATAAAAGTGTTTTACTATATAGAGTTTCCTGTTGTTGTTTTTTTTTCTCTTTCTCTCGGTGTGTTTTTCCAAGTGATCATTTGAGGACAAGTTGACAGCCTTCTCCAAGAATCTCAAAGTTATGATACTTTATACAGGCTGAGGGGCAAGCGATATACTGGTACAGTGGGGTTTTTTTTAACTTTTTATTATGAAAATGTTCAAACGTACACCCAATAGAATAGTAATTATTAATTAGGAGTTTTTTAATATTGAGAGGTGTGACTCATTTGTGGGTCATGAAATCAATTCAGTGCGTCGATATCAGTGTTAAAAAAGAGTATAACAATCATCTCATTCGTACATATGTCGGGATACATCTTATCATGCAAGGGGGTCCCTAGAGCCACATGATGCAAATATATCACAGGCCTTATGGGGGAAACATACTTGCAGAAGAGTAGCAGGATGTTCTCTGAATTCCTCATTCTCGACTCTCCATGGTACAGGCCAGGCAGGAATGGTCAGTACACACCCGTGCAACAAAAACCGTGCTCCAAGGAGAGGAGAGAGCCCCACACCCAAGCAGTGTCACCAGGGCACACCTAATTTCCTTAAATAATAAGAACTATCTTAAGAAATCCCCAGGTCCGGGAATAACACTGGAGAGTGCAGACAAGGGCCTGGGACCAGCCTTACTTGGCAGGAATGCCTAAGGCTGTTTCTCTGCAGATCAGTCCCAGCTACATACGGAAAGACATGAGTTCCCAGGATCGTCCAAAGTTGCTTCTCATTATATCTCTAAAAAATAAGTATATTTTCTTGGAGAACCACAATTCCATTATTACACCTAACAAGAACACTAATTCTTGGTATTATCATCTTTGGTATCATCTAATGCCCAGTCTGTCATCTAATCAAATTTCCCCCAATGAGGAGCTTTGTTTTTAAATTGAAGTACAGTTGATTTACAATATTGTGTTAGTTTCTGGTGTACGCAATGAGGAGTTTTTTAAACTGAGAGGCGTGACTCATCTGGGGGGACATGAAACCAGTTCAGTGCATCACTATCAGGCTTAAAAAAGACAGAGAGTATAAAATATCAGAGTGCATCACAAATATTAAGAGTATTTCTTGCAAAAATATTGTTCAGTTATACGTAAGTGGGCTAGGCTTGAGAAACACCATTTTAGGGAACTTTTATGCTAGTCTCCCTGTCCTTTTCTGCATCCTGTCTTGATGACTAATGCCTTACTTAAATTTTTAGCACAACAAAAGGATACTGACCTTTACCCTAAGGCACTTGATACTGGGTATTCTAAAAAAAAGTGAGTTATTCCTTTATTAGATTAACAGCTGATAAAGTAGTAAAGAGGATGCGTCAACAGACCCAAGGATGATAAGTGGTTTTTGTTTTTGTTTTCTATATTGGCATATGGCTGATTTACAATGTTGTGTTAGTTTCAGGTGTACAGCCACGTGAATCTGTTACACATATACATACATCCACTCTTTTTTTTTAGGTGCTTTTCCCACATAGGCCATTACATAGTATTGAGTAGCGTTCCCTGTGCTCTACAGCAGGTTCTTATTAGTTATCTATTTTATATATAGTAGTGTGTGTATGTCAATCCCAGTCTTCCAATTTATCCCTCCTTCTCTTATCCCCTGGTAACCATAAGTTTGTTTTCTATATCCATGACTCTACTTCTGTTTTGTAAATAAGTCCATTTGTATCATTTTTTTAGATTCCTCCACATATAAGCAATATCATATGATATTTGTCTTTCTCTGTCTGACTTACTGCACTTAGTATGATAATCTCTAGGTCCATCCATGTTGCTGCAAATGGCATTATTTTGTTCTTTTTTATGGCTGAGTAATATTCCATTGTATGTATGTATCACATCTTCTTTATCCATTCCTCTGTTGATGGACAGTTAGGTTGCTTCCATGTCTTAGCAACTGTAAATAGTGCTGCAATGAACATCAGGGTGCATGTATATTTTTGAACTATGGTTTCCTTTGGGTGTATACCCAGGAGTGGGATTGCTGGGTCATATTGCAGTTCTATTTTTACTTTTTTAAGGAACCTTCATACTGTTCTCCATAGTGGCTGCACCAATTTATATTCCCACCAACAATGTAGGAGGGTTCCCTTTTCTCCACAAGGATGGTGCGCTTTGGGTCAATTTTGAAGAATTATGACATTGTTAATGAGCCATCTTCTTCTGTTTCTTTAAACCTGGAAGATAACCTAAAGTACTGTTGGGAAAAGTCCAGGGTGCAAACATTCAAGTTGACTGTCTTATCAAGGACAAGATGGAAGGTGAAACCTTCAGGTCAGATATTCAATGTCCACCCTAATTTTGGATTCTCATGAATCATGAGATCTCAGAGTAGTTCCATACCCAGAAAGAATCCAAGTTAAGTTCACCGTGGGACTTAAACATCAATGATGTCAAGAAATTGCCTTGCTGAGTAGTTTATTCTGGAATCCAAAAATGGGCTCAACTCACTGCATCAGTGTCCTGGGGCTGCCTTAACAAAGTACCGCAAATGGGGTGGCTTAACACAAAGAAATGTATACTTTCACAGCTTGGAGGTCAGATGTCCAACATCAAGGTGTCTGTAGGGCTGTGCTCCGGTGGAACACTCTGGGGAAGCATCCTTCCTTGCTTCTTCCTGCTCTGGTGGCCTTGGGCATTCCCTCTACAGTGGCCTTCTTCCCTGTGCGTGTGCCTCTGTCTCCTTTTCTTATAAGGACATCAGTCATTGGATTTAAGCCCAGCCTAATCCATGTGAGTTCATCTTGATCCCTAACCAGTTACATCTGCAAAGACACTGTTTCCAAATAAGCTCACATTCTGAGGTTCTGGGTGGATATGAATTTTGAGGGGACACTATTCAACCCACTATAGTCACAGATGGAAAATTCTAGGTGATACTAAAGGCTTTGAATGTTGATTCTGTGATTGTCTCCAATGACCACTCTGGGCTGTCTCACCAATGGAAAAACCTGATTTCATTAGCCTGGGACAGGCCTACACTTCAGTATGTTTCAAGCACTCCAGATGATTCTAATGCATTGAGAATCATTGGGTTATATGGTTTTTTGGGGGGGCCTTTCAGTAGAGTTTGGGGATCTATGGTCTTTTCCTGCATGTTATTACTAAGAGTTGAGAATCTCCCTGCATTTCTAAATTCTTAGACTTTCGTAAAGTAAAACATTTTCAGTCTCTTTCACTCATCTCTCCATCTGCAGGTGACATGGGAAAACAGATTCAGAAGCCAGTTATAACACCCAAAAATCGTTAAGTGACGAAAAATCAAAATAACGGTGGAAGAATAGTTAATTTATTTTCAGGCTTGCTTTCACTATGAAAAGGTTGTCAGACTGAAATGCATTCATAAAACAACACTCAAATTCTCATTTATGTCTTTTTGACAAGTTGTTAATACTGTGGCATTTATGAAACAGCAGGGACTATGTTGGGGTGACAACTTTCTCCTCTTCTGAACGTGGAAAGATCTTGAAGTAGGTGGACAAAACAAATCCTCAAGCCATTTGAAAAATGAGTGTAAGACATTCATTGGCAAAATGTTCTTTTGAATATAGAACCTATAGCTGATCTTGTTTAGAGAAATGTCACTGTGGTGAAAGATCATCATCACTCAGGGAACTTCTAGATTTTTGTGGAGGTCCTTAGTAAACTGGATTTCATCCACTTTGATGTCGGCGGATACAGATTAAAAGTTAAACGTACAGACAGTCACCTTTTTATCTCATTCAGCGCCTTGTGGAGGGTCAGCGTAAGTGTAAATGGCTGAATTTGATCTCATGGAGACCAATGAAAGGCACAATCAGCTGTCACCCTTGTTTCAAGTACAGAAACTCAAGCTGAACCATCGGGCAAGTGCTAGAATAAACCAGATAGCATGTTTGTTCCAGGAGTGCCAGCTCATCTGGGCACATCCTCCCAGCTCTGAAATATCTCTCTACATGTGGACTATTAGAACTTCCAAAGCTATTATAAGTTTTCCCAATAGTGCAAGAGCTGATATTGTTAAGGAACGAAGGGAAGCCCGCCTGCCCAAGGTAACATACAATGAGTCTGAAAAAGCCTAGGTTGGGATTCAACCACTAAAAGTTCAGTGGTTCTGTAAATTGGCTGTAGGGCTTCATCAAACCTGGGAAACACAGATGCATCTTCAAGTGAGTTTTCCAAACAATCTGTTGTGAGTACAAGACTTCCTCCATTTTCTTTCTTTGCCATTTGTGTTCGTCTTATGTTTAGGCGTCATGACATCAGCTTCCACTGATATTATCACTGCCGCAAAAACTCACTCCTGGTCATGAAAATAAAAGGCTAAATGTCTTCCCTTACAGTACGTGCCACCTGGGATTGTTGCAGACTCATCTGCCACGTGAAGGACCGTCCACTCACAGCCTGCCTCTTGCTGGCTCTGTCCCACCGTTGCCATCAGGAAGCAGCGAGGCGCTATTTATGTAACAGCTCTGCTCTTGGAAGCATCCGAAACTTCTCCAAACAGAAGATGCTAATTTTAATGTTGTACTTAACTTCAGTCTTTCCATCTCTCAGTGGTGAATAAGGAACCACTGTGTGGGTTAACCTTTCTCAGGATGACATTGCTGACTGGGTAATCTTGGAATGGGGGTGGGGTGAGCGAGAATACAGACACTCCAGTAGATAGTAATCAACATCCTTCCATTAGACATCACTAAACCCCTGAAAATAAGAAAAATTTCATTTGACCTAACGTTCAGGTGTACAAATTGAGGACGACCATATGAACAAATGATGTATCCAAGGTCGTATAATAGCTAAAATGTGGCACCATCACTTTCATCCAAGGAGCAAGCGCCAAATATACTCGTCTTAAGATGCAGTTTAGCTCCTAAAACAAATCCAAGGACTTGAATCTCCTCAGCCTCTGCAGCTAGGTTGGCAGAAGATACTTCACCTTAGAAACACGATGTCAAGAATGAAAAGAAAGACTGCATTCAGAATTCAGGCTGTGAGCAAGAAAGATGACGTTCTTGCCATCGTTGCCATTTTAATTGGTTTTGCTTGCTAAACTTCGGTTCATGGCCAAAGGTATGAAGATATTAGTCTTTACTTGCTTCTTTGCTTTAGACACTGAGGACAGTGCCATGCCTGTATCTATATGGGGTTTCGGACATGACTGCAATTTTACTTAGGCAACCAGAGAAGGATTTTAAATCCTTTGACTCCAGTGAGAAAAGCAGGGAGCAAGGGACCAGAGCATCCTTTGGTGGACTTGCTTTGGAAATGGGTGAGGGAAATGGAGGTCCCACATGTCTGACCATCTCTGTGTAGGGACCCCTACCCCAACCAGGTGCTTCAGAATGAGCAGCACTGATTTGTAGCACAATCAGCAGAATAATCAAGATGTTTTTTATGGCTCAGTAGCTGAAGCCAACCAACCAACCTACCAATAAACCCCAATCTTCCATCTCTTGCCATTGGCAGAATCATCACAGACGATGGTCATTATGGACAGCATCCTTTGAAACCAAAACACAGTAACATTTAAGGGAAGGACAAACAGCTGGATAAACTGTTGACTGAACCAACTTGATATTCCATGAATTCAGACATATTGGTTACACAAAGATCAGCATGAGTCTCAGGATTAGTGGAATTATTTAAAAAATGGAGATGGGGCAATGCTTTAATTTAGTGATCTTCTATTGTGGATAAGTTCTTGTAATATACTTTGTATTCTATATTTACACTTCATCTTTGAGTATGGAGGTGTAAAAGGAAGCAGAATTCAGTATGATTGCTTAGCTGAGCTAAGGCAAGGGTGCAGGAAACCATACAGCAGAGGCGGATGTGGGAAGGACTAACCTCCAGTTGGAAAGTAGGCCAAGAAAGAGGAAGCTGAGGGTCAGGAGATCAAGCAAGTTGCAAAATGTCTTCACACCTAAAGACCAGAATATAATTAGAATAAATTCCAGAGGAAAACCTCAGGTTGATAAGTCTTGGAAAGCAATGGGCTGGGACTTCCCTGGTGGTCCAGTGGTTAAGACTCCAGGCTTCCACTGCAGGGGGCACAGGTTTGATCCCTGGTTGGGGAATTAAGATCCCGCATGCTTTGTGGCTCGGCCAAAAAAAAAAAAAAAAAAGAAAGAAAGAAAAGCAATGGGGAGGTGGCATCGGTCTACTGTAGTAAATATAAACCTGAAAGGGGAGTGTTTATACTTAAGAGGATACATATATAGGGGAACATCGAGATATCAGGATTAATTTGATAGGGTTGGGAAAAGAGTGAAATTACAGTCTTCCACAGACCTAAATGCCTGAATTAGAGGATTGTCTGGTGAAAAGTCTACCTGGATGGATTGCTCAGTTCCAGAATGCAGGGGCTGGTTCTCTGGCTATTGCAGTCACACCCTAGAGCACCTTCAATTGGGCCATATCTTCACCAAGGGCTCCTGGGAACCACTTCCCAACAAACAGGTTGGATTAAACATTCAACAGCAAGTTCTTTAGACCAGGATTTTGGTTTTCGAGGACTCAGTAAATAATATGTCTGTTCACCACTTGAGTTCTAAACCATTGAGAAATAAGACAAAAGCGCAAGGTAGATGAGAGCTCTGAACATTACATTTCTTACTGGAGAAACTAGCAGACCTATGTCTGCTGGCCCGGCTGTTGGCCTCTGCCCAGCGTGGACACATTAAGGGGCTGCTGTGGCCTCCCTCTTGGCATGAATTTGTGCCCTGTTCACCTGCTGCAGCCCTTCTAGTTTCTGGTGTTGGCGACTGATTCCTGGATTCTCTGATGGCTTAAAATCTTCCCAGAGCAACCTCCATGAAGACTTAGAGAGTCACAGGGAAAGCCATTAAGATTAGATCATATGGGTACCACATTTCAATACTACTCAGCCATAAAAAAGAAGGAAATGCCTTTTGCAGCAACACAGATGCAACTAGAGATTATCATACTAAGTGAAGTAAGTCAGAAGGAGGAAGACAAATACCACATGATATCACTTATATGTGCAATCTAAAACATGGCACAAATGAACCTACCTACGAAACAGAAGCAGACTCACAGACATAGAGAACAGACTTGTGGTTGCCAAGGGGTAAGGGGGTGGGAGAGGGAAGGATCGGGAAGTTAGAGTTAACAGAGGCAAGCCAGTATATATAGGATGGATAAATAACAAGTTCCTACTGTATAGCACAGGGAACTATATCCAATCTCCTGGGATAAACCATAATGGAAAAGAATATTTAAAAAAGAATGCATATAACAGAGTCACTTTGCTGTAGAGCAGAAATTAGCACAACATTGTAAATCAACTAGACATCAATAATAATAATAATAAAAGATTAGATCGTATGTGCTTCTTATATTTCCTTAAGTCACGCTTCAAAATTCTCAGGGAGGCACTTGGCATCTGGGTTGGAAAGATAAGGGCAGCTTAGGGCAGTGAAGGGTTTAAATGTGCACAGAACAGAAAGGGAGAAGGTCTAGAATTGAAGACCCTACCTCCTGTCGGTCTACAGCCTTTGGTCCAGCAAGGCATTCATTGGCTGTGGATCCGTCCACAGGCAGAAACCCAACAGGAATATCGAGGAAGGGGATCTTCTGTCTCAGTCTCTGACTGCTGCCTGGGTTGGGTTTCCTTCAGTTCTACAGAGCATGCTCACACCTAAAGTGTAATTTCCATCTGTCACCATACATATGATCCCCTTTACCCATCTTGCCATCCCCACCCTGCCCCTTCCCCTCTGGCAACCGCTACTCTGTTCTCTGTATCTATGTGTTTGTTTTTGCTTGGTTTTGTTTCTTCATTTAGCAGCAAAGTATTCCGTCATGAAGACATGTACGTTGTTTCTTAGACCTCACGCTGTTGCACACTTAACAGATAGACTACACTATGCTACAGCATAGTGTAAGTGTTGTTTTAGATGCACAGGGGAACCAAGAAATTCATGTGACTCAATTCGTGTGATGGTGGTCTGGAACCCAGCCCGAAATATCCCTGACGTACGCCTGTATGTATTTGTGAAACGCATGAATCAACCAGTGAATCCATAAATGAAGGCTTTTCTACACATAAGATTGTGGGATGATAAACACCTTAGGGGGAAGAATTACCAGGGACATGAAAGACTCAGGACGTGGGACAGAACAGGCAGTACAAAGGGAGAAAAGACGTAGTGGGAGTGAGACTCCAGAATTGGTTTGGGGTCAGTTCTCAAATACTTCCATCATGTGAGTCTTACTTATTATATGGACGCACCAAACAGACTTGGCGGAAATCCTGGCCAGCTGGGAATTCCTATGTAAAAGTTATCTTAAAGGGAGGATGGCAGCCTATGCATTGCCCTTTACTTATGCCTCAGTAGTTGTCAACTGTTCACATCAAAACATGGGAGCACGACGGAGGTGGCTGGGTCCCTCTTAGCTACCTCTTGGCACTGCCGCCGAACCCAGAAATCCTTTTCTGTAGCTTTTGAACTTCAGAACTTGAAGTTCTGTGGGGAGGGTCTCTTAAAATCAGCGTAGCCACCTGAGCTGTGATAAACGAAGAGCATTGTCTGGAAATGAATTGTGCGACATGACTCTTTGAGGAAGGACAGGAAGAGAACAAATGAGTCATCAACGGATTTCAGACAGTTTGGTCTCCCTCAGAAAGCCTGAAAAGAAACTAGAGCAAACCAAAGGGGAAACTGAGAGCGAGGCTCTACACAAGGAAAACGGGACATCTGCACCGGAAAGTGAAATGTCTCAACAAGAAATAGGAAAACTGGATTGAAAATGGGGATGAATCATCTTAAGTGGCATCCCAAGGAAATTGGTTTGCAGTTCCACAGAGGAAATGGGTCCCGTGAAATGCCTACAATGAAGGCTTTGTTATAATAAATGTGTTTTCTCTGTGTGTGCATGTGGATTTTGAGCTTCACATGCTGATGGAAAGTTGGTCATGGTTATATAATACCTGATACACAGTGTGATGCTTGGAACACGAGGTTACTAGCCCTTTGGGACTCACTATATTCAGAAAATTCTTCAGGGATCCAAAATGACACGGATTGGTGTCAGGAATGATTCTCTCCAAAGCTCTTTCCCTAATGGAGCTGAGCTCTGCGTGAACTGGAGATAAAGGTGATTTTTCTAGAACGAAACCAATAAATTGCCCTCCTGTGGCCCTGACCTATTCAGGCTTCTCTCTCTGCATTTGCCCTCAAGCCAGGGAGCCATCCCACCCTTTCATCTTTAAGGTTTTGGATCATTTTTTAAATTGAGGTATAGTTACTTTACAACGTTGTGTTAGTATACAGCAAAGTGATTCAGTTATACGTGTGTGTATATATATATATACACACATATATATACATATATATACATATACACATATATGTATACGTATATACATATACGTATACATATATACACATATATGTATATGTATACATATACATATATATATATTCTTCTTCAGATTCTTTTCCATTATTGGTTATTACAAGATATTGACTATAGATCCCGGTGCTATACAGCAGGCCTTTGTTTTTAACTATTTTATATACAGTAGTGAGCATCTGTTAATCCCAAACTCCTAATTTAGGCAGGAGAGTGATAAATTAGGGGTTTTGGATCATTTTAAGAGTAAGTTTCCCCTGTCAGGGAATACTTCAGCATCACTGATTCTAGTTTCTGAGAATCTCTAGCAATCTTTGATCGCATTTTGGGAAGACAGTGAATAACTTTGTTTCTGAATATCCCAGAGCACCCACTATCAGGCACTTCTCAAAGCGCTCTATCAAATTAATTTATTGAATGAGCTTTCCATCAATTTTAAAACAATTAAGGGCTTCCCTGGTGGCACAGTGGTTGAGAGTCCGCCTGCCGATGCACGGGACACGGGTTCGTGCCCCGGTCCGGGAAGATCCCACATGCTGCGGAGCGGCTGGGCTCGTGAGCCATGGCCGCTGGGCCTGCGCGTCCGGAGCCTGTGCTCCGCAACGGGAGAGGCCACAACAGTGAGAGGCCGCGTACCGCAAAAAAAAAAAAAAAAAAAAAAAAAAAACCAAACACAAATAAAACAAACTTTTTATGGAAATATTAGGCACCTACAGAAAAATGCATAAATTGTCCAAGGGCAGCTTGATGAATTTTCACAAAGTCAACAGCACTGATGTAACTACGCCCAGATGAGGGGGACAAAGCACTGCCAGCACCCCAGAACCCCCGTCCATCCCCTCCCAGGTCACACTCACCTCCTGCTCCCTATTGAAAAAAAAAGTAGTCTTGCCGAGTCACGCAGCTTGCAGGACCTTAGTTCCCTGACCAGGGACTGAACCCGTGCCCAGCAGTGAAAGTGCCGAGTTTTAACCACTGGGCTGCCAGGGAACTCCCAGCCTTCTGACTTTTATCACCAGCAAAGAGTTTTGCCTCACCTTAAACTTCATATAGATGGAATCCCAAAGTGTAGGTTCCTCTCTGGCTTTTTCCTTTCAACTTCATATTTGTGATTGCATTTAACTGAGTTGGTGCTTCTTTTTTGTATTTTGTTAGTCCCTTTTACGACTATCCTACTATTTATTATTCAATCTATTATTGGCGAACATTTATTTAGGTTGTTTCAGCTTTGGCCTATTGAGAATTGTATTTCTAAGCGCATTCTCATACATGTCTTTTGGGGCACAAATATACATTTCTAGCCCTAGGAGTGTAGTTGCTGGCTTGAAAGTTATATCTTAAGGTATATAGAACTTTTAAGATAGTGCCAATACATATTCCCAAAGGGGTGGTACCAATTCACACTCTCGCTAGCCGTGTAGGAGAGTACAAGTTGTTCCAAGTTTTCACCAAAATTTTCTCATTGTTTGTCATGTTAATTGTCATGTTAATTGCAGCACTTCTGTTGAATGTGTATCTCATGGTGTTTTTTTTTTAATTAATTTTTATTGGAGTATAGTTGCTTTACAATGTCATTGTGGTTTTCATTTGAGTTTCCTTGAGGACTAGTCATGTTGAGCACCTTTTTTATACATGTATTGGCTATTCAGATATCTTCTTTATAAAATGTCTATTCAAGCCTTTTGCCCATTTTTAAAAATTGGGGTGACTGTTTTATGGATTTATTTGTAGGAATTACTTCATATATTCTAGATACATGTCTTTGGTTGGATATATGTATTGCAAATAGCTTTCCCCATTCTGTGGCTTGCTTTTTAACAGTCTTAATATCTTTTGATAAATAGACTTTCTTAATTTTAATGCAATCCAATGTATCATTTTTTTCCCTTATTCTCAGGGCTCTCAATAATATAATAAAGAACCATTCATCACCTTCCCCTCATTCCCTCCAAACCCACCACTCTGGAAAACATGTGAAAGTCCCTTCATTAAATTCTTAATTATATATGTGACCAGCTTTCATTAAAGGAGGGACCAGTATATGCCAAGCAAATGCCATTGAGAAGAAATGAAGATAAGCACAATTTTGCTTCTGAAAAGAATGTGACAGTGTAGTAACACAGGGTCCAGGGGCAAATCAAATGGGGTCTCTGCCTCTTATAAACCATTCACATTTTGCCTAGGTGAGATGAAATTAAAATAGACGTGAAGGGTAACCCAGGAGGCAAAATGAAAATACCTAGAAGGGTGAGGGGATGAGGGGTATGGAATGAGTTTGGAAAAGTGTCCTCTTCTGCCTTGAGGAGAGCACAGTGCCTCTGTGAGCACTGCCTATCTACCTGCACACCTGGGTCCCCGTGCACATGCGTGACTCAGGACACAGTAAAGCCTGGTGGAGGGACCACGTCACCATCTCAAGGGTCCAGCCCTGACTCCGGTTGGTTTTCTATCCACCAGAGTCTTATTCCTCCTCTTCCTACTATCTAATTTCGAAGATTCAAACGACAATTGGACAAGATCCCCAAGGTAAGGTAATTGAGTCTGACATTTGAAATGTTTTCATTGCATTGAATTTTTAAGTATTTTAGTAGATATCATGTTTTGTAGACCAAAGAAAAAAAGAGAAAGAAACATAGGTGAGGTAAAACACCACAAAACTAATCAAAGACAGAGTCATGATCAGAAATTAAGGTTTCTTGCCTTAGGTCTTTATTTTGCTGTTATTCCTCTAGCGGTCCTCTGGGCAAATGTCTTCTTGGCCATTCCTGGTACCAACATCATCTTCTCCTCCTGGACAGGAGATACACTCTATAGCTTTCCTTTTGTTTCACTTTATGTGGCTACTCTTGGTTCACATCACCTTTGATGAAGGAAAGTCTTATCTCATAAAATGCTACTGGATACAGTTGTTGGATTTTATGCTTTCATTAAATCTTTTCTGAATTATATGCTTTTCTTCAGAGAGGAACAGTAGGAGGGGAAATCCACCTTGCCAAACCTAGCTATATCTGGAACATTTGAATGGGGATACAGACTCAATTTAATTTTTTAGGTTTCAGTTTTTAAAAGTCGTTTCTGCGCATAATGTGAGAATCTGTCCTCTCACTTCCATCTTCAACATATTCCCAGACCATGTATATTTGTTCAGAAAGACCAGTGATCTCCAAAGTAGAGTGTGTATATTCCAGGAAGTTCACAAGACTATGTGTAGGGTTGCAGGAAGAACTTACTAAAACGTCTATATTTATTTTTATATTTTTAAAAGGCTTATTTATTATTTATTTACTTATTTTAAATTTATTTTTGGCTGCATTGCGTCTTAGTTGTGGCATGCGGGATCTTCGTTGAGGCATGTGGGATCTTTCATTGCAGCGTAAAAGGCTTCTCTCTAGTTGTGGCACGCAGGCTCTGTAGTTGTGCTGCGTGGGTTCCAGAGCGTGTGGACCCTGTAGTTTGCAGCACGCCGGCTCTCTAGTTGAGGTGCGAGAGCTCAGTTGTGGTGCACAGGCTTAGGTGTCCCGTGGCATATGGGATCTTAGTTCCCAGACCAGGGATCGAACCCATGTCCCCTGCATTGTAAGATGGATTCTTTACCACTGGATCACCAGGGAAGTCCCTATATTTATTTTTATCTCATCTTTAAAATGTCTATTTTTGCAAATATTCTATAACATATATAATATGTTATTTCATATTCACACGCAAGTACACATACACATATATATCCTCTATATACATTTTAAAGTACGTATTTTGGATCGTCTATACACAAATTATTTTAATTTATAAGTGTACAGTCAGTAGAGTTTAGAGACCATTGTCAAAGAATATAATTGATTGATTAGAATAATCAATCACTATTAAAAAAATAGGATGACTGATCTTGGGCATGGCACAGTGGAGAAAGACTAAGGTTTGAAGTCAAATTAATCTTAATTATTAGCCAACCTGTATCTTTTAATTTTAATATATTCTCATTTGTCTGCATCAGGGTGACAGCATCACAAATGCAACTAAGAGGCAAACTCCAATAGGGACTTTTCTTGCATCTTCAGAGAGAGGCATCCACGTTGACTCAGTATATTCGGAAATAAAAATGTATAATAAGGAAGCTGCTGAATGTCGTTGTGCTGCTTTTGTATACGGAGGGAGGGTTGGTCACATACTACTAGTAAAAGTGTCCTCCAGACATTTTAACATGTTTTTAATGCACATCCAAACAAGTCGGTTAGTTTATTCAATAGCTGTTAGGACTTAAGAATAGGGGATAGCTAGTGGGAAGCAGCCGCATAGCACAGGGAGATCAGCTCGGTGCTTTGTGAGAGGTGGGATTGGGAGGGAGGGAGACGCAAGAGGGAAGAGATATGGGAACATATGTATATGCATAACTGATTCACTGTGTTATAAAGCAGAAACTAACACATCATGGTAAAGCAATTATACTCCAATAAAGATGTAAAAAAAAAAAGAAAAGACAAGAATAGGGGTTTTCAGGGGCTGGGTCTAAATCATTTAAAGTTAATCCCTGACTCCAGGCATCATTTGCTTTGAAGTCCATTCCATTTCTTTCTCTCATTTCCATCTCAACAATTCACCAGTGCGTTCTCCACAGCTCCGATTCTCTGTCCTAATATCCTTCGAGTGTTCTAAAGTGCCTGATGAGAAAGAATACGCTGGTCAAAGAACCCAGCTGTTCGTGACAGTGATAGGCATCGCGCAAATAAATACCCCATTCCCCACGGGTCCTCAGAGATCAACACAAGTAACCCAAATGAAAAAGCTCCCTTTGCTAAAATCAGGAAGACTGACTTGCCTTTGTGATGACTAATTGGTCTACTTTTACCTTCAATTCCTGATTCTCGGGTGTCCTTTTCCTTTCTACCTCTAGTCCTACTTCTTTGAGCATTCATGTTGACACTTAGATTAGATAAAATCAAGATGAGATAAACTGTTATACAGGATGGATAACCTAGATGGAGTGTAATCTAGGAAATGGAGGAGGTTATTTAAGTAATGAATTGTCAGTAATGCACACAAGGCATGGAGCAATTCTGTGTGATTTCAGACTCCAAACTGCAAAACTCTTGTGGGACACTCGAGGTAAACCTGGCCACACGCTAGAGTCTCGGGTTGTATAGCTCTGTTAATCATCATGTCACATGATTTTTCTGGTGTTTTGATTTTTGCCTAGCAGTGAACGATCAAAGGCTGGTTGGGTTGATTGGGAAATAAAACCCACTTTGATTGCCCCAAAGGGACGTGTATATGGACTGAACATTTCCAACAACGTTTGGGGGCCTTTGTCTCTCAGCACATTTTTCCACAAAGATGCATATTCTGTCTGAAATTTCAAGCCAGAAGACAAGGGAAAGAGGCTGCTTTCAAATGAGAGTTTCTTTTCAAACTAGACAAGGATGAAAAGGACCGATACATACACGCTGGTAAGCCACAGGGAAAACCAGAAAGAGAATCCCTGGATTCGCTGGAGCCAGGCTGCCCAGGTTCAAATCCCAGCCCTGCCACTTGCTGCCACGTCCATGACCCTGAGGAAGAACCAACACTTCTATGTGCCTCAGTTTCCTTGTTTGTAAAGAGGAGACAAAACTGCCTGCCCTATGGAGGAGTTTTGAAGATTAAATCAGTTAATATACACCGAGTGCTCAGAGCATTCCCTGACATGATGAGTGAGGGATTCATCCCGATGTCAGTATTAGTGGTTAATTAAACAGAGTGGAAAAGATGCTGAGAGGTAAGAAGGCAGGGGAAGTCATGCTGCCACACTCGCGGTGACACTGAAATGTATTGTTTATTTCTTCCCATTACCGGAAAGGTAACAATCTGTTAAAACAAACAAATCCAGGACTTCCCTGGCCGGTCCAGTGGTTAAGACTCCACGCTTCCAATGCAGGGGGCGCGGGTTTGATCCCTGGTCGGGGAACTAAGATACCTCATGCCGCGCAGAGTGGGAAAAAAAAAAAAAACACGAATCCAAAGAGCGTTTTAAGGCCCAATACGTGTCCATGGGGAGAGAAGAACGGGGACTACATTCACGACAGGTGGTTTCTATTTGGACTTTTATTCCTTGGGTTAATTGTTCTCCTGACTTGACTTCAGTGCTCTTCCCGATTTTCAGTAAAGGAAGGCGATTGGCAAGCCACAGTCTTTTCGAATTTCCCAAGCCCTGCGAGTCACCCAAGGAGAGGGGTGCTTAAATGCACTTTGCAGGTGTAGAATGCCTCTCGGAGAATGAGTGGCACAGAAAACTGTACTTTCGACTTGTTAGGTGAGCAGAGAGATGGCCACCCCACATCTCAGAAATCCTGGGTCTAGTCTTGATTCTGTCCCTGATGGTTACCTATTCGATAAAGTCTTCGTAAGCTGACAAGATATTACAAAATCCTTTGATTTCACTTAATTTTGATTTTTTTCCATACATAAAACGAGAAAAATTTCCCTAGCAAGTAAGAAGCATGACAGTCCCAGGGGCCTATACAACAGAACACCCCACACATTTGGGTATGGGTCCTTAGTTTTGGCTATCATAGCACAGGCTGTAATGCAATTCTGCGTAAAAAGCCATAGTGCAGAAATCAGTGATCCCAGGATATGCTGATGTTTCCAAAACTAAATACATTTATTTGCAGCTTCATTCTGCATCATGGCCCGTAGATGTCCCTGAACTATAGGATGATGGGTACTCTTGTTCCTGGAGACATTTCCCCAAATCTTTCCCAGCAGAACCCAAATGTCACGGGAACAGAGTTTGTGTCACACAGTGTCCGATAGGCCATCATCCATATTTCATATTCTAAGTGTCATATCTGGCTAATCTCTGTTTGGGGTCAATACATGCAAATTCTGAGCAATTTCCTTTTTGTCACAAGTCGTTAGCCCCCATAATGTGTGATGGTTCCTAGTTGTCTTAAAATAACAGTGATACTAATATTGTCCTGTTGTGTTTAATAGAGACATTCTCTGTGTGTGCAGCATTTCAATTCACAGCTCTATCGCCCTAAATCTGTTCCTTCCTTCATTTGCTCATTCATCAAAAGTTGCCTCTGCCTATTGATAATCCCTGCATTTATGTCTGACACAAGCAATTGAAGAATAGCTCTGGAGAGTGACAAGAAAATGCTGGTCTCTAAACACAACAGTGCGATATGCCCACTGGGATCTTAAGATGTGCACTATTTGTGTACGTGATCTACTATACTTTTGAAGATTCAGAAGAGAAGTGATAGTATCAGAGGATGTTAGACTAGCAAACTAACAAAAATCGTGGCTTCTGTGTCTGGTTTCTTCATTGACTGATTGACTGAAGGAAAGCTGAGCAGAAATCCAAGTGGACTGTTGTCCCTTCATGGGGGTTTATGGAAGAAATTTCCTGCCCTCTCCCCTGCTGTCTCCTGCAGCGTGGAATGGAGCAAAGGTGAGGGTTGGGCACCCCAAATCTACAAAAGGTGTGCCAGCTCTCCTGGAACTTATATAACTTGGTAGACGGAGGAGTTTGGCCAAAAGTCTTGGCAAAATGGTGTCATAGATTACATCATGGTTACACTTTAATAATTTATTTATTTATTTATTTATTTTTTTGCAGTACGCAGGCCTCTCACTGTTGTGGCCTCTCCCGTTGCGGAGCACAGACTTCAGACGCGCAGGCTCAGCGGCCATGGATCACGGGGCCAGCCGCTCCGTGGCATGTGGGATCCTCCCGGACCGGGGCACGAACCCGTGTCCCCTGCAACGCAGGAGGACTCTCAACCATTGCGCCACCAGGGAAGCCCACACTTTAATAATTTATCTTGTAGGGGGATCAGGCTATCCCATTGAGAAACTAAACCCCAGAGCAGTGACAAATTTAAAGCTGGATTGAGTTTCAGAGGGCAGTTACGTTGTGGATGGAAGGCTGAGATCCATGAAGGAGGTGACCTTTCCAAGGTCATTCGGTACATTAGTGAGAAAACCAGGAGGCATCACTGAAATCTCTGACTTGCTGTCTACTAGGTTGCCTCTTGGTCCAGCACATTTATTCATTTTACAAAATTTTTAAAATTTATAAACTTTTGGGGCTTCCCTGGTGGCGCAGTGGTTGAGAGTCCGCCTGCTGATGCAGGGGACGAGGGTTCGAGCCCCGGTCCGGGAAGATCCCACCTGCCGCGGAGCAGCTGGGCCCGTGAGCCATGGCTGCTGACAGGCCTGCGCGTCCCGAGCCTGTGCTCTGCAACGGGAGGGGCTGCAACGGTGAGAGGCCCGCATACCGCAAAACAAATAAATAAATAAAGTAAAATTTATAAACTTTTATACACACAAGCAACCCTCCTGGACGGTGTGGCACAGCATACAATGACTCTGTAACTGGATGAGCTGAGTTTCAGTGCTAGCCTCCACCACTTCTTCGCTCTGTGACTTACAACAACTTAACATTTTACACTTCATTTCTTTATCCATGCAATGAGTGTTGTGAGTTTTAAATGGTTTTATGCATGCCTAGCACAGTGCCTGGGACATCTGATTTTTTTAAAGCTGGAATTTGTAGAGAATATCATATCTTTCCAAAATATTTGCTCTAAGTAGATGCAACTTTTAGTCATATTTTTATTTCCCAAATAGGAATGCTAAGGAATGTTTCCTGACCTCAAATATCATCTAAAAACATCTAAACACCAGATACTTCAAGTTCCAGATCTTTGTGTGTCTTAAGTACCAACGTTCTTGCATGTCACCTGTTTCTTTCTTTCTTTTTTTTATGTTACCTATTTCTGTAAACACCCCAGTGTAATTGACTTTGAGACATAGATGGGACCTCTGTGGTTATCTCGATGGGGAGACAGGGGAGCATAATGGTTGAAGAAATGTATTTGAAAGTTAGATGTTCTGGTTTCAAGTCCCATCTCTGATGATTATTACAAGTGCGACCTAGAATATGTTACTTAAACGCTAAGCCCCAGTGTCCCCATGTAAAACATGTAGCTAATAGTAGAATCTACCTTATGGGGTTAAGGTGATGATGAAATGACTTAGTAGATATAAAGCATCCACCTGGCGTATTCCAAGTCCTCCAACAATGGTAACCATCAATACTAACGCCTATTCCAACTTCTTGATTCTTTAGATATTATAACCCAACCCCAAAGGACTTTACAACTTGCCAAAGGTCACACAGCCAGTTAGTGGAAAGACCAGAAGCATAAACCAGGTTTGCTGAACATGAATAGGAGATTGATTATTGCCTCTGTTCATAAAAAAGTCAGCCTAAAAATATGATAGAAGCAATCAACCTTCTCAAACAATGGTGATCTCTTGATTCTAATCACAACTACGAGATGTCTGGGGAGTCGTAGTAGGATTTTTTTTTTTTTTTTCTCAAACTTGCACAGTTCCTAAAGAGCTTCCCTCTAAGGCTCAACCTCATGAATTAGAGAGCTGGGCTGAAGAATCCCCAAAGATATTAAACAATATTATAGTGTAATGGTCCCCTCAGAGGCATCTTGGCTATAAAGAGAAATAAAGCATCTCTTGTTGATAAGAGGATGGAAGCTTCAGAGAGAAATAGAAGTTGGACCCCGTACAGACAAAGCTTCTGAATTCATTGTTACAAAGGGTCTTAGAACGGTCAAGGAGGAGAAAAGCATATTCATTTCTTGTACATCAAAGTAGTGGTTGCCCCCAAACTGTAAGGTTACATGATTCATGACATTGCCATGAGACAGAGTTGCTTGGTTAATGGGACTGGTGATACCGTGACGTTATTTGGTGACTTGCTGTCACATGCAGTCATGTGCTGCAGCCAGAATGCCCTTCTCTTCCCTCATCTGTGTTTAGTGACATCACGTTGGTAACTGGAAATCAGCAGTGGTGGGAGAGCTGACACCACGGAAATTGGTGAGTGTTGCAAATCGGGGCTTTTCTCTGTCACAGCACTGAGGTTACTTTATCTATATTGTTCTCCTTGTTTAAAGCATTCCAGTCAGCTAGCGGGGAGAGAGACAGAGAGAGAGGGAGAGAGAGAACCACTCTGTTTTAATAGCAGCCTCTCACTATTCATGTGTTATTACTTAGAGATGGTGTTCTCAAAAGTGTGCTCCCTGAAATGAATTCTGAAAAAACTTTTCAAAGCTGAATTCTCCATGGTTTATTAATCTTATCTAAAACAAGACACCAAAAGCAAATCATATTTGGAGATAAAAATGCTGGCCAGTAAAGTATGAAAGGCTCAGTCAGAAAAGTTAGAAATGGATAAGCGTGTATCAGGGAAGTAGTTCCCTGACCAGGGATTGAACCCAGGTCCCCTGCATTGGGAGAACGGAGTCTCACCCACTGCGCCACCAGGGAAGTCCCTGACTTTTTTTTTTTTAATGGAGAAAAAATAAATAAAAAGAAAAACTGCAGTCCAATGTGATGTTTTAAATTCAACCATTGCTTCCCTTTTATTTGCGAATCCCTGGTCCTGTGTTTTACACATTACAGAGTGCAGGTTGTACAAAATGATGATGATTTTCTTATAAAATATTAATAAAACACCCCACAGGCATAAATAAAAACAATTGTGCCTATATCTATCCTGAGTTAAAGCAAACGAATTAGAGAGCATCGAGGCATGTTCTGCTGGATTCATATCGTAATACACATCTGCAATAAAAAGCAATCAGCTTTTGATCATGAAGGTGATTTCCTGGGTATTATTTTCAGCCCTTTGTTGAAACAAGCACCCCCTCTGTACATTAACCTTCTGGGAGAAGGTCCACTGCCCTGACAATTTCAGCTACATCTTACAGACTTCCGTGTAATTTACACATTTCAAGTTTGCTAATAGGTTCTTTATATCAAAACTACCAGAGAGAGAAAATCTTTCTTTGAATCTTCATCTTGAAAGAGATGTTGAAAGAAAGCCGTGAAATCCACAGGTCCTGTTCAAGAGAAGGTTACTTTAAACTGTGACTAAATTAAACAGGGTTCACTTTCGAAGGGTCGGATCTTTGCTTAGAAACTTAATGACAAAAGCAAAGAGGAGATCACACGAAAATTCAAATTTCTTTTTCCTCCAGCCTTTTCAGATTAATGCCAAGAAAATAGATTGTCCTCGAAAGAGATACCCATGTGTTTGAACAAGTGGTTCTAATATTACCTAACAGGGAATGTAATTTCTCGCTTTACCAACTCTTAGTCCTGTTCTGTAATATGTTCAGAAGAACCCCAGGGAAAACGGAGCCACACGCTAGTGCCACAAACCCTTCCCAAAGCAGCTGCTTTGTTTAACATTTAAGTGTGACTCTTCCAAATGAAGAAACGTCCACAGTGAAAGCAGCAGCAGCAACATGTAAATGTTCAGCTTTGCTTTTCCTCCACTGTGTGGAGATCATTACGCTATTGGAATTGGTCCCCAAGGATGAACAGGGGACTAAAGTACAGACCGGTTGGTCTGTGGTCTGTGCCAGGGTCCAGCAAACTGC